>NW_027206044.1:600000-841882 GCF_024711535.1 Dipodomys merriami | reverse complement strand
GAAACATCTGGAAGGAATTAGCAGGAAATGAGACCAAGATGTGGGAAAAGCCTGCGCCTCCTCCTCCCACTGTGGCTGCTGCTGCTCCACCTCCTCCTCTTCCTCCTCTTCCTTCCTTCCTTCCTCCTCTTCCTTCCTTCCTTCCCTCCTTCCTTCCTTCCTTCCTTCCCTCCTTCCCTCCTTCCTTTCTTCATTCCTTCCCTCCTTCCTTCCTTCCTTCCTTCATTCCCTCCACTCCTTCCTTCCTTCCTTCCTTTGTTCCCTCCACTCCTTCCCTCCTTCCTTCCTTCCCTCCTTCCTTCATTCCCTCCACTTCTTCCCTCCTTCCTTCCTTCCTTCCCTCCTTCTCTCCTTCCTTCCTTCTTATGTCTTTCTGTCTGTCTCTGTGAGTCTCTGTATTTCTGTCTCTGTCTGTCTCTGTGTCTCTTTCTGTTTTGCAGTCTGTTTGTCTGTCACTCTGTCTCTGTCCATTTGTCTCTATGTCTCTGTGTGTCTGTCTCTGTATCTGTCTGTCTGTCTCTGTCTGTCTGTCTCTGCCTCTGTTCATCTGTCTGTCTGGCTAGCTATGTCTGTCTCTGTCTCTTTCTGTCTCTGTCTGTCTGTCTGTCTGTCTCTGACTCCATTTTTCTGTCTGTTTCTGTTTGTGTCTGTTCATCTGTCTCTGTGTGTCTGTCTGTCTGTCTCTGTGTTTCTCTGTATTTTTCTGTGTCTGTCTCTGTCTGTTCGTCTGTCGGTCTCTCTGTGTTTCTGTCTGTCTTCATCTGTCTCTCTGTGTGTCTCAATCTCTATCTGTCTCTGTCCGTTTGTCTCTCTGTCTATGTCTCACTCTGTATTTGTCTCTGTCTGTCTGTCCATCCGTCTGTCTGTCTCTGACTCCTTTTTTCTCTTTTACCGTTTCTCTGTCTGTATGGTTCTGTCTGTACGTCTGTCTGTCCCTGTCTGACTCTGTGTCTCTCTGTGTCTGTCCATTTGTCTGTCTCTCTGTCTGCCTCTGTCTGTCCATTTGTCTGTCCATCTGTCTGTCTGTTTCTCTGTCTATTTCTCTGTCTGTCTGTCTGTCTGTCTGTCTGTCTGTCTCTGTTCATCTGTCTCTCTGTGTCTGTCTGTCTGTCTGTCTATCTCTATTTCTGTCTGTCTCTATTTCTCTTTGTCATTTTCTGTCTGTCTGTTTCTCTGTCGGTCTGTTTATCTCTGTGTCTGTCTTTCTGTCTCTATGTCCATTTGTGTCTTTGTCTGTGTCTGTCTGTCTCTGGTTATCTGTCTGTGTCTGTCTGTCTCTCTGTCCATTTGTCTGTCTCTGTCTGTGTCTGTCTGTCTCTCTGTCTCTTTCTGGGTCTGTCTGTCTGTCTCTGACTCCATTTTTCTGTGTTTGTGTCTGTGTCTCTGTCTGTCTGTCCCTGTATCTGTGTGTTTGTCTGTCTCTGTCTTTCTCTATCTGTGTGTCTGTCTTTCTCTGTGTCTGACTGTCTCTGTTCATCTGTCTCTCTGTGTTTCTCTCTCTATATTTGTCTCTGTCTCTTTGTCTGTCTGTCTGTCCCTGTCTGTGTGTCTCTCGGTCTCTATTTGTCTCTTTGTCTATCTCTATGTCCATGTCTGTCTCTGTATGTCTGTCTCTGTTCATCTGTCTCTCTGTGTCTGTCTGTCTGTATCTCTCTGCCTATCACTCTGTGTCTATTTTTCTGTTTCTGTCTGTGTGTCTGTCCGTGTTCATCTACCTCTCTGTGTGTCTGTCTGTCTCTTGTGTTTCTCTGTATTTGTCTCTGTCTCTCTGTGTCCATCTGTCTGTCTATGTCTGTGAGTCTGTCTGTCTGTGTTCATCTGTCTCTCTCTGTCTGTTTGTCTCTGTCTCTGTCCATCTGTCATTCTCTGTGTCCGTCTGTCTCTGTATCTGTTTGTCTCTGTCTATCTGTGTCTGTCTGTCTCTGTATCTGTCTCTCTGTCCATGTCTGTCTCTGTTCATCTCTCTCTCTCTGTCTCTGTCTGTCTGTCTCTATATTTATCTGTCTGTATCTCTCTGTGTGTCTCTGTCTGTCTCTATATTTGTCTGTATCTCTCTGTCTGTCTGTCTGTGTCTGTCTGTCTATTTTTCTCTCTCTGTCTGTGTCTGTCCCTGTTCATCTGCCTCTCTGTGTGTCTGTCTGTCTCTTGTGTTTCTCTGTATTTGTGTCTGTCTCTCCATCTCTCTCTGTCTGTGTGTCTCTCTGTGTCTCTGTCTCTCTCTGTTTATCTGTTTCTGTCTGTGTTTTGTCTCTCTGTCTCTGTCTGTCCATCTGTTATTCTCTCTGTCTCTGTCTCTCTGAGTCTGTCTGTCTGTTCATCTCTCTCTGTGTCTGTCTGTCTGTCTGTCTCTCTGTCTGTCTCTGCCTGTCTGTCTATATTTGTATGTCTGTATCTCTCTGTCTGTCTCTCTGTGTCTGTCTATTTTTCCCTCTCTGTCTCTCTGTGTGTCTGTCCCTGTTTATCTGCCTGTCTGTGTGTCTGTCTGTCTCTGTCTCTCTGTCTCTCTCTGTCTATCTGTGTGTCTGTCTGTGTGTCTGTCTGACTCCATTCCTCTGTCTTTCTGGCTGCGTTTCCTCTCTGTCTGTCTGTCTGTCTATCCCCCCTCCTCCCCCGCCCCCCCACACCCCCTCTTTCTCAGCTCTGTGCCCCCCACCCCACAGGTCCGGCATTTTCCCCTTCCTCTCCCCTCCTCCTCCTCCTCCTCCTCCTCCTCCTCCTCCTCCTCCTCCTCTCTCTTTCCTTCCAGAACTTTCTCTTAGGCCGTTTCTCCCTCCCCCTCCCCAGCATCCCCCCCTTCCCCGCCTGGCCTGGTGGGGGGGATTCAGGGTCTCCCCATCCCCCTCTCCCCGACCCCCACCCCCTCTTTTTCTTCCCTGCTTCCCCTCCCTCCTTTTCCCACTGACACCCCCCCTCAGCCCAGGTTGTGTGGGGCGGAGCTGAGGCTCAGGCCGCAGCGTGGCAGGATGGGGACATCTGGGCCTGGGCGGATAAAAGAGGAGCCCGCAAGCTGTGCTGTGCTGTCTGGAGACACAGGACAGAGAGACAGACAGACAGACAGACAGACAGACCAGGTGAGGGGGCCTGGACGAGGGGTGGAGGGGGGTGAGGGGATCTTGGGGTACAGGGGATCCTGAGAGGGGGGAAAGGGGGAGGTGTAGGGATTTGGGGGTTCTGGGGGTCAAGGAGGAGAGGTTAGGGGTCAGGGAGATGCAGGGGGAAACATGGTCAATCCTGGGGTTCCCAGGACCCCAAAGTTCATTGGGGGGAAAGCACAAGGATTCCTGGGAAGATGGGGTCAAAGGCCCAGAGAGCAAAGGTCCTGGGGTGCAGCCAGCAAAGGAGTTCAAAGGTCAAGGAGGGGGGAGACAGAGGTCAGGGGAGGGCGGACACCTGGGACATGGGCAAGATCAGGGAGCCAAGGTCCTGGGGTGCAAAGTTCAGGGGTAAGGGAGTCAGGAAGAGGGGGAATGGGAAGTTCAGGGGTGCAGGGATCAGAGGTCACCAATCTGGGGGGTGAGGGAAGGCATCTGTCACGGGGGTCCTGGGTCCTAGGTTCCCCCAAGTTCAGAGGGGAAAAGCCCAGGGAGCAAAGGTCCTGGGGTGCAGAGTTCAGGGGGTGCAGGGGTCACAGGTCACAGGAATCTGGGGTACCAGGGTCCCAGGGCCCAGAGGTAATGGAAAACCCACCTTAGGGGTGCAGGGTGTCATGGTCCTCCTCTTCCTCCTCCTCTTTCTCCTGTCCTCCTCCTCTTTCTCTTCTTCCTTCTCCTCTTCCTCTCTTCCTCCTCCTCCTCTTCCTCCCCATCCATCCATCCATCTACCCATCCATCCATCTACCTATCCATCCACCCATCCATCCATCCACCCATCCTCCCATCCATCCATCCATCCATCCACCCATCCATCCATCCACCCACCCATCCACCCATCCATCCACCCATCCATCCATCCATCCACCCACCCATCCACCCATCCACCCACCCATCCATCCATCCACCACCCATCCATCCATCCATCCATCTGCCCATCCACCCATCCATCCACCCATCCATCCATCCATCCATTCATCCACCCATCCATCCATCTACCCATCCATCCATCCACCCACCCACCCACCCATCCATCCACCCATTCATCCATCCATGAAGCCACGCCCCCTGTGGCTGGTCCAACCCATTCTCTTCCTCCTCCTTTTCCTCCTCTTTTCCTCCTCCTCCTCCTCCTTTCCTTCCTCCTCATTGTTATTACTATTATTCTCATCATAGTTATTATTATTACTGTTATTGACATTGTTGTTTTTACTATCATGGTTGTTACTGTTATTGTTAATATGATGGTTATGATCATCATTATTGTCATGGTTATTACTATTATGGGTATTGTGGTTATTATTGTTATTGTTGTCATGATGTTTGGGTTATTGTTATGATTGTTATTGTTGTTATTGTTACTATGGTGATGGTTATTATTATGGTTACTGCTATGGTTGTCATGATGGTTATTATTGTTATTGTTGTTGTCATTGTTATTATTATAGTTATTATTGTTGCCATGGTTATTACTATTATGGGTATTATGGTTATTATTGTTATCATTGTTATTATTGTCATTGTTATTGTTATTATAGTTGTTATTGTTGTCATGATTATTATTGTCATTGCTATTGTTATTATAGTTATTATTATTGTCACAATGGTTATTGTTGTTGTTGTTCTTGTTACTGTGGTGGTGACGGTCGTTGGCATATTCTTCGCCAAGCCTTCCTTGTTGCTCAGGAGGCTGAGATCTGGAGGATCGTGGTTCAAAGCCACCTCCACCCCCTCTCCCCACCCCCCCAGGACCAACCGAGAGACCCGGATCTCCAGTGAACCCCCCAACCTGGAAAGGTAGGTGAGGAGCTCCGGCCCCGGGTTCGCGTCCTGGGGAGGGGGGGCTGATGGAGGTGGGAGGAAGAGGAGGAGGAGGAGGAGGACGGTGATGGGTGATAGGAAGCCAGGGGGAAATGGGGTGCTGAGTACTTAGTATTTAGTCCTGGGGAGGGGGGAGGGGGGATGGACAATGACAGAAACAGACAGACAGACAGAAGAGATACACAGACAGATGTAGACAGACAGACAGACAGACACAGACATGACACAGAGAGAGAGAGAGACACAGACAGACAGACCAAGATGTGCAGACAGACAGGGAGAGACAGAGACAGGACAGACAGACACACAGACAGACATACAGACAGACAGAGACACAGAGACTGAGAGAGAGACAGAGACAGAAGAGACAGACAGGCACAGACAGTCAAACTGAGCCAGGACAGATAGACAGAGACACATAGACAGGAAGAGACAGATGGACACAGGCACAGACAGAGACGGAGACAGACAGACAGAGATGGACGTGAGAGAAACTGGCACAGACAGACACAGAGAGACAGACAGACAGACAAAGAGACAGAAGAGAGACAAGACAGGGAGAGACAGATGCACCGAGACAGATAGACATAGAGACAGACATACAGAGGCACAGAGAGACGGGCAGACAGACACAGACAGACAGAGACAAGTGACAGATGGAGAGAGACAAAAGAGACAGACAGAGACAGGAAGATAGAGACAGACAGACAGACAGACACAGACAGACTAATATGAGACAGACAGATGTAGACATGGAGACAGGGAGAGACCGACAGAGGTAAATGGACAGACACAAGAGACAGACAGATGTGAACAGAGACAGACAGGAAGACACAGAGACAGAACAGACAGACAGAAGAGACACACAGACAGATGTAGACACAGAGACGGACAGAGAGAGACACAGACAGACGAAGATGTGCAGACAGACAGGGAGAGACAGACAGAGACAGGACAGACAGACAGAGACACACAGACAGACAGAGACACAGACAGACAGACAGGGAAAGACAGATGGCAGAAACAGAAGAGACAGACAGGCACAGACAGACAAACTGAGCCAGGACAGATAGACAGAGACACAGAGACAGGAAGAGACAGACAGACACAGGCACAGACAGAGACAGAACAGACAGACAGAGATGGACATGAGAGAAACCGGCACAGACAGACACAGAGAGACAGACAGACAGAAAAGACAGAGAGAAGTGACAGATGGAGAGAGGTAGAAGAGACAGACAGACAGAGACAAGAAACAGACAGACAGCTGTAGACACAGAGACAGGAAGGGAGATGAACAGACATGGAGAGACAGCAGCAGACAGAGATAGACACAAGCACAGAGAAGACAGAGACAAGAGACAGACACAGAGACGGGCACAGACAGAGACAAACAGACAGAGACAGAACAGACTGACAGACAGACAGATGGAGACAGGGAGAGACCGACAGAGGTAGACAGACAGACAGACTGAGACACAGATGTGAACACAGAGACTGACAGGAAGAGACAGAGACAGGACAGACAGACACAAGAGACAGAACAGACACAGACAGACAGACAGAGATAAGAGACAGACAGACTCAGAGACAGACAGAGAGAGACAGATGGACAGACACAGAACAGATAGACACAGGGGCAGACTGACTGACAGAAGAGTCAGACACAGACTGAGACAGACAGACAGACATCAACATACAGACAGACATGAGACAGAGACAGACAGACAGACAGAGACAAGTGACAGATGGAGAGAGGCAGAAGAGACAGAACCAAGAAGACAGAGACAGACAGACAGAGAGACCAATGGACAGATAACAGACAGAGACAGAGAGGCAGACAGACAGAGACAGACAGAGGGAGACATGGAGACAGGGGGAGACCAACAGAGACAGACGGACAGACAGACAGACAGATAGGGAGAGACAGATGGATAGAGACAGACAGACACAGACAGAGACAGAGAGACAGAGACAGAGAAAAGACAGATGGACAGAGACAGGAAGACAGACACAGACAGAACAGACAGACAGACAGAGGCGGATGTGACAGAAACAGGCACAGACGGACAGACAGACACAAGAGACAGACATATGAATACAGAGACATACAGGAAGAGACAGAGATAGAACAGACAGACAGACAACAGAAGAGACAGACAGATGTAGTTACAGAGACGGAAAGACAGACACATGAGACAGAGAGAGACACACAGACAGACGAAGATGTACAGACAGACGGAGACACACAGAACACACACAGACAGAGACACAGAGACAGACAGATGGACAGAGACAGAAGAGACACAGACAGAGAGACACAGACAGACATGAGCCAGAGATACAGACATGACTGACAGACAGACGGAGACAGACAGAATCAGAAGAGACAGACAGGCACAGACAGACAAACTGAGCCAGGACAGATAGACAGACATAGACACAGAGACAGGAAGAGACAGACAGACACAGGTACAGACAGACAGAGAGACAGACAAAGAGAAGAGACAAAAGACAGACAGACAGACACAGATGTACACAAAGAGACACACAGGGAGAGACAGATGCACCGAGACAGACAGACAAAGAGAACAGACAGACACAGGCACAGAGAGACGGACAGAGAGAGAGAGACAAGTGACAGATGGAGAGAGACAGATGAGACAGACAGACAGACAGACAGAGAACACAGACAGATGTAGACACAGAGACAGACAGGAAGAGACAGACAGACAGAGACAGACATGTAGACACAGAGAGAAGAAACAGACTCAGACAGACAGACAGACAGACAGACAAAGGACACAGATGTAGACACAGAGACAGACAAGAAGAGACAGACAGTCAGAGACAGACATGTAGACACAGAGATAGAGAAGAAACAGACAGACGCAGGCACAGACAGATAGATGGGCAGACACAGAGGAGACAGATGGACAAACAGACACAGATAGAGACAAGTGACAGATGGACAGAGACAAGAGTCACACAGACAGACAGAGACAAAAGACAGACAAGTACAGACAGAAGAGAAAAGAGACAAACAGACACAGACAGGAAGACAGACGGGGACAGACAGACTGAGACAGAAGAAACCGACACAGGCACAGAAAGACAGACTGAGAAGAGACAGACAGACACAGAGAGACAGAGACATGAGAGCCAATGGACAGACAAGAGACAGAAGAGACACAGACAGACAGACATATACACAGAGACAAAGACATGAGACAGACAGACAGATGGAGACAGAGACGGACAGAGGGAACAGACACAGACTGACAGACATGAGACTGATGGACAGACAAGAGACAGACACAGAGATGAGAGACAGAGCCAGACGGAGACACAGACACAGACAGGGAGAGATAGATGGACAGACCGAACAGACAGACAGACAGATGGAGACAGGGAGAGACCGACAGAGGTAGACGGACAGACAGACTGAGACAGACAGGAAGAGACAGAGACAGAATAGACAGACAGACACAAGAGACAGACAGAGACAGAACAAAAACAGACAGAGATAAGAGACAGACAGACAGGGAGACAGACAGACACAGGCAGACACAGAGACAGAGAGACAGATGGAAAGACACAGAACAGATAGACGCAGGGGCAGACAGACCGACAGAGAGAAGAGTCAGATACAGACAGACAGACAGACAGACAGACGTCAACACAGAGACAGACATGAGACAGAGACAGACAGACACAAGTGACAGATGGAGAGAGGCAGAAGAGACAGACAGACGAGCCAGGAAGACAGAAACAGACAGACAGACAGACAGACAGACAGAGGACACAGATGTAGACACAGAGACAGACAGACAGACACAGACTGAGACAGAAGAGACCCAGACAGACAGACAGACAGATGTACACACAGAGACACACAGGAAGAGAAACGGATAGAGACAGACACAGGCATAGACAGACAGACATAGAGACAAGAGACAGATGGACAGAGACAGAAGAGACAAAGAGACAGACAGGCACAGTCACAGACAGACAAACTCAGCCAGGACAGATAGACAGACATAGACACAGAGACAGGAAGAGACGGACGGACACAGGCACAGACAGACAGAGACAGAACAGACAGACAGACAGACAGACAGACAGAGATGGATGTGAGAGAAACTGGCACAGACAGACACAGACAGACAGACAAAGAGAAGAGACAGAAGAGACAGACAGGGACAGACAGACAGATGTACACACAGAGACAGACAGGGAGAGACAGATGCACAGAGACAGATAGACAAAGACAAGAGACAAACAGACAGACACAGACAAAGACAAGTGACAGATGGAGAGAGACAGACGAGACAGAGAGATGGAGCCAGGAAGACAGAGACAGACAGACAGAGGACACAGACAGATGTAGAGACAGTGACAGGAAGAGACAGACGGACACAGGGACAGACAGACAGAGACAGGGACAGACAGACAGACAGAAGAGACAGACATGTAGACACAGAGACAGAGAAGAAACAGACTCAGACAGACAGACGCAGGCACAGACAGACAGATGGGCAGACAGAGGAGACAGATGGACAGACAGACAGACACAGAGACAGGCAGGAAGGGAGATGGACAGACACGGAGAGACAGACAGACAGAGACAGAGACAGACAGGAAGAGACACAGACAGATGGACAGAGACAGGAAGACAGACAGACAGACAGAACAGACCAACAGAGATAGACACAGGCACAGAGAGACAGACAGACAGAGACAAGAGACAGACGGGGACAGACACTGAGACAGAAGAGACACCAAGACAGATAGACAGAGACAGACGGACAGACAGAAACAAAAGACACACAGAGACAGACTGAGACAGAAGAGATCCAGACAGACAGATGTACACACACAGACGGACAGGAAGAGAGTCGGACAGAGACAGAGACAAGAGACAGATGGACAGAGACAGACAGACATGAGACTGGTAGACAGACACAGGGAGAGACAGAGATAACAGACAGACAGACGTCAACACAGACAGACAGAGACAAAAGACAGAGACAAACAGAGATGTGGAGACAGACAGACGTCAACACAGACAGTGATGGAACAGACAGACAGACAAGATCGATGGACAGACAAGAGACAGAGATAGAGAAACCCAGACAGACAGACGGAGATGTACAGACAGATGGAGACACAGAGATAGACAGGGAAAGACAAAACAGACAGACAGAGAGACATGAGACCAATGGACAGATAACAGACAGAGACAGAGAGACACAGAGACAGACAGACAGACAGAGACACAGAGACAGGGAGAGACTGACAGAGGTAGATGGACAGAGACAGGCAGATGTCAACACAGACAGAACAGACAGACAGAGATAAGAGACAGAGACAGACACAGAGACAGACAGAGACACAGACAGACAGACACAGACAGACAGACAGACAGGGACACAGACAGACAGATACAGACAGACAGAGATAAGAGACAGAGGGAGACAGACATAAGAGACAGACACAGACAGACAGACACAGGCAGACAGGGAGAGACAGACCAGACAGACAGACATGAGACCAATGGACAGATAACAGACAGAGACAGAGAGGCAGACAGACAGACAGATAAGAGACAGACAGGCAGATGTCAACACAGAGACAGACAGACAGGGAGACAGACAGACACAGACAAAGACAGACAGAAAGCTAAAGACAGAGAGATAGACATGGAGAGACAGATGGACAGAGACAGACAGACAGAGCAGGTCTTCCCGGTCTCTTTTTCCTTGTGTCTCTCGACTTCCTGATCATATTCCTGTTGGTTGGTGTTTTCCTTCTTCCTATTCTGTCTCCTCTTTCTCTTCCATCTTCTCTTCCATCTCCTCTTCTTCTTCCATTTCCTCTTCCTCTTCCATCTCCTCTTCCGTCTCCTCTTCCATCTCCTCTTCCATCTCCTCTTCCGTCTCCTCTTCCCTCTTCTCTTCCTCTTCCGTCTCCTCTTCCATCTTCTCTTCTGTCTCCTCTTCTTCTTCCATCTCCTCTTCCTCTTCCGTCTCCTCTTCTGTCTCCTCTTCTGTCTCCTCTTCCATCTCCTCTTCCGTCTCCTCTTCCATCTCCTCTTCCGTCTCCTCTTC
This sequence comes from Dipodomys merriami, assembly GCF_024711535.1. Classification (NCBI taxonomy): domain Eukaryota; kingdom Metazoa; phylum Chordata; class Mammalia; order Rodentia; family Heteromyidae; genus Dipodomys; species Dipodomys merriami. Next base: position 830,862 of record NW_027206044.1, on the reverse strand, counting down.
CATCTCCTCTTCCTCTTCCATCTCCTCTTCCTCTCCTCTTCCATCTCCTCTTCCTCTCCTCTTCCTCTTCCATCTCCTCTTCCTCTCCTCTTCCTCTTCCGTCTCCTCTTCGATCTCCTCTTCCTCTTCCATCTCCTCTTCCTCTCCTCTTCATCTTCCGTCTCCTCTTCCATCTCCTCTTCCTCTTCCATCTCCTCTTCCTCTTCTGTCTCCCCTTCTGTCTCCTCTTCCTCTTCCATCTCCTCTTCCATCTCCTCTTCCGTCTCCTCTTCCGTCTCCTCTTCCATCTGCCCTTCTGTCTCCTCTTCCTCTTCCATCTCCTCTTCCATCTCCTCTTCTGTCTCCTCTTCCTCTTCTGTCTCCTCTTCCATCTCCTCTTCCATCTTCTCTTCCATCTCCTCTTCCGTCTCCTCTTCCATCTCCTCTTCCATCTCCTTTTCCTCTTCCATCTCCTCTTCTGTGTCCTCTTCCATGTCCTCTTCCTCTTCCATCTCCTCTTCTATCTCCTCTCCGGTCTCCTCTTCCATCTCCTCTTCCTCTTCCATCTCCTTTTCCTCTTCCATCTCCTCTTCCTTCTCCTCTTCCATCTCATTTTCCATCTCCTCTTCCTTCTCCTCTTCCATCTCCTCTTCCATCTCTTCCGTCTCCTCTTCCATCTCCTCTTCCTCTCCTGTCTCCTCTTCCATCTCCTCTTCCGTCTCCTCTTCCGTCTCCTTTTCCGTCTCCTCTTCCGTCTCCTCTTCCGTCTCCTCTTCCATCTCCTCTTCCGTCTCCTCTTCCGTCTCCTCTTCCGTCTCCTCTTCCTCTTCCGTCTCCTCTTCCTTTTCCATCTCCTCTTCCGTCTCCTCTTCTATCTCCTCTTCTGTCTCCTCTTCCATCTCCTCTTCCTCTTCCATCTCCTTTTCCTCTTCCATCTCCTCTTCTGTCTCCTCTTCCATCTCCTCTTCCTCTTCCATCTCCTCTTTCATCTCCTCTTCCTCTTCCATCTCCTCTTCCTCTTCCCCTTCCTCTTCCTCGTGTCCATGTCCTTCTTCCTCTTCCTGTTCTTCTGATACATCTCCTTCCTCTTCCCATTCTCCTTCCTCTTCCTCCCTGTTGTCTCCCTGACCCCCACAGGTTGCCTCACATCCTTGAACCTCCATCCCCGGGCCTCCAACTTCCAGCCTCCATCCCTGGGCCTCCACCCCCTTGGACCTCCATCTCCAGCCTCCACTCCTGGCCTCCATCCCCAGCCTCCACCCCATTTGGCCTACTTTCCTCTATCCACAGGGCCTCCATCCCTAGCCTCCACCCTCCTGGGCCTCCTTCCCTGGGCCTCCAACTTCCAGTCTCCATCCCCAGCCTCCACCCCATTAGGCCTCCATCCCTGGGCCTCCATCCCCAGCCTCCAATACCTCTGGGCTTCCTTCTCTGGCCTCCAACTTCCAGTCTCCATCCTCAGCCTCTACCTCTGGCCTCCACCTTCCTGGACCTACATCCCCAGCCTCCATACCTGGCCTCTAACCCCGAGGCCCCCATCCCTGGACCTCCACTTCCCTTAGGCCTCCATCCCTGGGCCTCCAGCCCCTGGGCCTCCAACTTCCAGTCTCCTTCCTCAGCCTCCACCCCTATCCTCCACCCTGTTGGACCTCCATCCCCAGTCTGCACCCTGGCCTCTAATCCCTAGGCCTCCTTCCCTGGGCCTCCAAATTCCAGCCTCCATTTCCCTGGGCCTCCACCCCTGGGCCTCCATCCCCAGCCTCCCCCCCTCCATCCCAGCCCCAGGATGGGGGGCCCCCGCCCCTGGGCCTCGCTGCTGTTGCTGCTGCTCCTGTGTGGCCCCCACCCAGCCCCCGCCACCCGCTGCCCCAGGACCTGCGCCTGCTACGTCCCCACCGAGCTCCACTGCACCTTCCGCAGCCTCAGGGCTGTGCCCCACGTGCTGGACCCCAAGATAGAGCGCGTGAACCTGGGGTGAGGCCTGGGGTGGGGGAAGGGGGGAAGGAAGGGAAGGAAGAGGAAGGAAGGAAGGAAGGAAGGAAGGAAGGAAAGAAGGAGGGAAGGAGGGAAGGAGGGAAAGAAGGAAGGAGAGAAGGAGGGAAGGAAGGAAGATGGAGGGAAGGAAGGGAGGATAGAAGAAAGGAAGGAAGGAGGGAAGGAAAGAAGGAGGGAGGGAAGGAAGGAGGGAGGGAAGGAAGGAGGGAGGGAGGGAAGGAAGGAAGGAAGGAGGGAAGGATGGAAGGAAGGAAGGAGGGAGAGAAGGAAGGAAGGAAGGAAGGAGGGAAGGAGGGAAGGAAAGAAGGAAGGAAGGAAGGAAGGAAGGAGGGAGGGAAGGAAGGAAGGAGGGAGGGAAGGAAGGAAGGAAGCGAGGGAGGAAAGGAAGGAAAGAAGGAAGGAAGGAAGATGATGATGAGTAATGATTCATTATTATTGACCCTGACCCGGAAACAAAAGTCCTGCCCTCCCAGCGCTGGTTTTCAGTCTGGTTTCCTGATTTCCTCTTCCTGTCCTCTCATCTGTTGAATTAGGTTCAACCACATCCGGGTCCTGACGCACGCTTCCTTCTCTGGTCTCGCGAGACTTCAGCTGCTGCTGCTGCACGGAAACGAGATCTTGGACATCACCGAGGGCGCCCTAAGCGACCTGGATGCAATGCAGGTGCGCAGGGAGCGGGCGGAATTGGAAGGAAGTGGAAGGAAGTTTGGCAGGAAGTGGGGCAGAAATACGCAGTGAAGTGGGACAAAGTAGGGGAGGAAGTGGGGCGGAAGTTTGAGGAAATAGATACGGAAGTGGGAGGAAGTAGGGCTGGAAGTGGGAAGGAAGTTGGAGGAAGAAGGATGTGGGAAAAGAGTAGGGAGGAAGGAGGGGGGAAATGTGGAGGAAGACAGGCAGAAATGGGGATCAAATAGCAAAGGAAGTGGGGAGGAAGTAGGGAATCAATGGAGGAAGTAGAGACGGACATGGAAGGAAGTCAAGGCAGAAGGGAGGCGGAAGTGGGGCAGAAGTGAGACGGAAATGGATAAGGACCTGGGAAGAAGTAGGGCCGGAAGTGTAGCCGGATGTTGAGTGGAAATAGGGAAGGAAGTGGAGCAGAAGTAGGTCGGAAGTAGTGAGGATATGGATCTGGAAGTGGAAGTAGGGCCGGAAGTGGAGTGGAAATCGGGAAGTAGGGAGGAAGTGTGAGGAAGTAGGGACGAAAATAAGCCGGAAGTGGGGAGGAAGTTGGAGGAACTAGGGGTGGAAGTGGGGCGGAAGTGGTTAGGATAGGGTTCCGGAAGTGAGAAGTGGGGTGGAAATAGGGAAGGAAGTGGGGAGGAAGCAGGACGAAGTAGGGGCGAAAGTAAGGTGGAAGTGGGGCGGAAGTGGTGAGGATATGGATCCGGAAGTGGAGTGAAAATAGGGAAGGAAGTGGGGAGGAAGTGGGGGCGGAAGTGACCCAGAAGTGGGGAATGATATATAGCCAGAAGAGGGGAAGAAAGTGGAAATAGGACCATGGGTAGGACCGGAAGTGGGGCAGAAATAAGGAAGGAAATGGATAGGAAGTGGGAGGAAGTCGGGGCTGAAGTGAGGCGGAAGTGAGCCAGAAGTGGGGCAGAAGTGGTGAGGATATGGATCCAGAAGTGACAGGAAGTAGGGCCGTAACTGTGGCCGGAAGTGCGGAGGAACTTGGAGGAAGTAGAGGCGGAAGTCAGCCGGAAGTGGGGAGGAAGTGACCCGGAACTGGGGCAGAAGTGAGTCGGAAGTAGGGAGGAAGTGAGACTGGGGCAGAAGTGGGAATGGAAGAAGTGAGGATATGTACTCGGAAGTGGGAGGAAGTAGAGGCAGAATTCGGCAGAAGCCGGATGTGGAGCAGAAATGTGACAGGAAGTGGTACGGAAATAGGGCAGAAGTGAGACTGGAAGGGGGTGAAAGAGATCGGAAGTGGGGCGGAAGTGACCCCGAAGTGGCCCTTCGGATCCCAGAAACGCCCGCTTTGACCCGTGCAGGTGCTGAAGCTGAGCTACAACCAGCTTCGGGCACTGCACACAGGCTCCCTGCGGGGCCTGCGGCGCCTGTCCCAGCTGTACCTGGACCACAATCGGCTGGAGTTGGTGCACCCATGGGCACTGCTGGGGCTGGCATCGTTGCGGCTGCTGCGTCTGGATGGGAACCGGCTGGCGGCGCTGGCGCCCGAGGCACTGGCCACGCTGCGTGTGCGCGGGGTCCCGGCCTGCATGCTGGGCGTGCTGCACCTGGCCGGGAACCGCCTGGCAGCGCTGCCTGCCGGCACCCTGGCCCGCGCACCCACGCTGCGCGCGCTGCATCTGCAGGGTAACCCCTGGGCCTGCGGCTGCCACGCGCTCTGGATGGAGGGCCTGCAGGGGCGGGGCCGAGGTGAGCAGAGGGGGCGTGGTCAAGCGCAGGCCAATGAGAGGGTGGGGCGGGGCTGAGGCAATGCAGAGAGGGAGCGTGACCAAGATACAGCCAGTGAAAAAGGACGGGGTCGTGGCTGGGCGTAAGTGAGTAGCCGAGCTCCCGAAGTCACGTGGGGCAGAGGCGTGGCCGAGGTGCCCAGGGGGGTGTGGCCGAGCTCCAGCCAGTAAAAAACGGCAGCAGTGTGGCTGGGCGTGGCTGGGCATTAGTGAGGAGCTGCAGGGGGCGTGGCCAAGGTCTAGCCACTAAGGCGGGGCGGGGACGATGCTGAGGCTCCACAGGGAGGGTGTGGCTCATCTTCAGCCACTCAGGCAGGGCGAGGGTGTGGCTAAGACTCCACGGGGGCGTGGCCGAGGTCCAGCCAGTCAGGTGAGATGAGGACGTGGCTGAGGTGACACGGGGGCATGGCTGAGCTCCAGCCAGTCAGGCAGGGCAGGGGTGTGGCTGAGGCTCGGCAGGGGTTGTGGCCAATCTCCAGCCAGTCAGGCATGGCGGGGGCGTGGCTGAGAACCCCCAGGAAGGGCGTGGCTGAGCTCCAGCCAGTCAGGCGCGGCGGAAGCGTGGCCGAGGCTTCCCAGGGGGGCGTGTCCCATGTCAGCCCCGCCCCTCTCCCGTCCCCCCCTGCAGGCGTGCTGCGCTGTGGGAAGGAACAGGCGTGCTCGGCCTGCGCCAGCCCCGCTGACCGCCGCAGCCTGGACCTGCGTCGCCTGCCGACACGCATGTGCTGTCGGTCGCCGCGAATCCTCACTGACCCGGCGGATGGCGAGGAGCCGCCAGAAGCAGAAGTGGAGGCAGAGGAAGAGGAAGTGGAGGACGGGGAGGATGTGGGCGAGGTGCAGCTGAGGCTGACAGACGCCTGTGGCCGCACCGCCCACCTTGCCTGCCGCCTGCGGCGCGCGCCCGTCGTGCGCGACCTCCACATGCGGCCCGGCCTCGCCCCCGACACCCCTGCGCACGTGCGCCTGACGCTCAGTGCCGCCCTCGTCTGCTATGCCGACCCTGCCCACCTCGCACATGCCCGCCGCCTGCTGGGAGGCACTGATGACGTCGCGCTGATGCTGCGCTGGGACCCGGAGGCACTGGGCCACGCCCACCCGGATGGGGACCTGGGAGATGGATCCGGGGAAGGCCACGCCCAAACCTCGGGCGGAGACCCTGATGGGGATGAGCTGTATCAGGAAAGGGACTCGGATGTAGGCCACGCCCACCGTCAGGGCGGAGACCCAGATGTGGACCATATGTATCAGGCCACAGACTCGGATGTAGGCCATGCCCACCATCGAACCAGGAACCCTGATATAGGCCACGTCCACCAGGGAGCCAGAGACCCTGATGTAGGCCCTGCCCACGCTCAGGACAGAGACCCGGTTGTAGGCCACACCCATCTGCAGGACAAATACCCGGATGTAGGCTATATGTATCAAGCCCGAGACCCGGATGTAGGGCCCTCCCGCCAGCAGGACAGACACCCGGATGTAGGTCATGAGTATGATCAGGACATAGGCCCCGCCCACCCTCAGGACAGAGACCCGGATGTCAATGACCCAGATGAGGGCCCTGTTCACCCTGAGGACAGAGACCCATATGTAGGCCCCGAGTATGACCAGGATGGAGGCCACGCCCACTCTGAGGCTAGAGACCCAGATGTCCGTGACATGGATGAGGGCCCTGCCCACCCTGAGGACAGAGACCCTGATGTCAATGACCCGGATGAGGGCCCCGCCCACTCTAAGGACAGAGACCCGGATGTAGGCCCCGGGTATGACCAGGATGGAGGCCACGCCCACCCTGAGGCCAGTTTCCTGGATGGCCATGACCCGGATGTGGGCAAGGCCTACCGCCTGGTTCGCGGCCCTGGTGCGTCGTCATCGTCGCCGATGTCACTTCCGGGCGTGGTGGCCCGGCTGTGGGCGCGGCCTGCCTGGCTTCTGCAGCCCGAGCTGACGCTGCACTGGGCCGGGCTGCGCGGGCCACACATACATCTGACGTGGACGGCGTGCGTGCATGGCCCCGAGGACCCGGAGGACGCGCCCTGGGTGACCCTCGACCCCCGTGATGACCCCGATGACGTGGTGACCCCGGGGCAGACTCTGCGGCTGCACTGTGCGGCGCAGGGCTCGGAAACGCCACGCGTGGCCTGGACGCGGCCCGACGGCTCCGTCCTGCGGGGCGATGAGGACGGCGGCCATGACGGGGGGACAACGCTGGAGATCCACGAGGTGCGCCAGGCCGACGCTGGCTGGTACCGCTGCGAGGCCCAAGTGGGGCGACATGGGGAAACCGAGGCACGGCACGTGGCCTACGGCGGGGACGGAGCCACGGGGTCCGGGGCCTACGCGGAGGAGGAAGCCATGGAATCTGAGGCCTATGGTGTGAATGAAGCCATAGCATCCAAGGCCTACGCTGAGGAGAAAGCCACGAGATCTGAGGCCTACGCTGAGGAAAAAGCCACAAGATCCGAGGCCTACCCTGAGGAGAAAGCCACAGGATCCCAATCCTATGCTGAGGAGAAAGACATCAAATCTGAGGCCTATGACGTGAATGAAGCCATAGAATCTGAGGCCTACACTGAGAATGAAGCCATAGGATCTGAGGCCTACACTGAGAAAGCCAAAGGATCCAGTGCCTATGGCTCAGATGAAGCCATGAGATTCGAGGCCTACTGAGGAAAAAGCCACAAAATCTGAGATCTATGGTGATGAAAAAGCCATACAGTCCGAGGCCTATGCTGTGAATGAAGCCATAGAATCTGAGGCCTATGTTGCAAATGAAGCCATAGAATCCGAGGCTTTCGCTGAGGAAAAAGCAATAGTATCTGAGGCCTACACTGAGGAGAAAGCCATAGGCCCCGCAGCCTACACCGTGTCTGAAGCCACAGGGCCCGCAGCCTTTGACACCTCTGAAGCCACAGGCCCCGCAGCCCCGTCTGCAGCCCCAGGCCCCGTGGCCTTTGATGCCTCTGAAGCCACAGGCCCCGCGGCCTACACTAGCCTTGAAGCCACAGCCCCCACGGCCTCCGCCACTTCTGAAGCCACAGCCCCCGCGGCCTACGCCCCATCTGCAGCCCCAGGCCCTGTGGCCTACGGTGGCTTTGAGGCCGCCATGGCAGGCCGGGCGCAGCGCGTTTTTGTGGTGGCGTCGCGGGCGCCAGTGGCCACAGCTCTGGCGCTGCCTGTGGGCGCCGCACTGCGGCTGGGCTGCTGGGCGGAGGCGGAGCCGGCGGCGCGCGTGGGCTGGCTGCTGCCGGGCGTGCGCTGGGCCCGGGCGGGGACGGAGCTGGGGACGGACGGCGTCGGGGTCGGGGCAGACGGGACACTGACACTGCCCATGCTGGGTCCGCAGCACACTGGGCGCTATGTGTGCGTGGCCGCCAACACGCTGGGGATGGCGCGCTGGGACGCCGACGTCAGCGTGGGCGGGGCGGCGGGGGGCAAGATGGCGGAAGCCAAGATGGCGGAATAAAAGTTGGAAGAATCCAAGATGACAGAAAGCAAGATGGCCAAAAACAAGATGGCAGAATCAAAGATGAAAGGCAACAAGATGGCGGAAAACAAGATGGAGGGAATTAAGATGGCGGATTCCAAGATGGTGGACACCAAGATGGCGGAATCCAAAATGGAGGGGAGCAAGATGACCGAAAACATGACAGAATCTAACATGCCTGACGCCAACATGGCGGATTCCAAGATGGCCAAAAACAAGATGGGGGACGCCAAGATGGTGGAATCAAACATGGAGAGAAACAAGATGGAGGAATCCAAGATGGAGGGAACCAAGATGGTCGAAAACATGGTGGAATCCAACATGGCCGACACCAACATGGCGGATTCCAAGATGGTGGACGCCAAGATGGCGGAATCCAAAATGGAGGGAAGCAAGATCAGGGAAAGCAACATGGCGGAATCCAAGATGGAAGGAATCAAGATGGCGGAAAACAAGATGGAAGGAATAAAGATGGCCGAAAACAAGGTGGTGGAATCAAAGATGGAAGGAACCAACATGGCGGAATCCCAGATGGAGGAATCCAAGATGGAGGGAATTAAGATGGCAGATTCCAAGATGGTGGAGGCCAAGATGGCGGATTCAAAAATGGCGGATTCCAAGATGGCAGGTGCCGCTGCGGAGGCGGCCGTGGGGGCATCGCGTGGCGCTGATGTCATTGTTGACGCGCCGAGCTCGGGCCCGGGCACCGGGGAAGCGCGGCTGTGGCGTCGGCGTCCTGCGGGCGGCCCCAGGCGCGGGCAGCAGCGGCGTCTGCCGCCTCCGCCTCCCCTTCCCGCCTCGCGCGCCGCCCCCGCAGGCCGCGGGTTCCAGCACCGCCCACGCCCGCCAGTGGCTGCCGAGCACATCCGGCCGAGCACTGGGCGCGCATCCTGGCACGCGTGCGGGGCCGCGGCACGGGAGACTTCCGGGCCCCGCCCACCCTGCTTCCGGTCTCCATGGAGACCTCCCTGCTTCTGGCATCCACACTTCTGGTTTCCACACTTCCGGTTTCGACGCAAATATCCCCACTTCCGGTCTCTGTGTCTTCCGCCGACCCACTTCCGGTCTCCACTCAGACCACCCCACTTCCGGTCTCCACACTGCCGGTTTCCACTCAAACATCACCACTTCCTGTCTTCACTACTTCCGCCTACCCACTTCCGCTCTCCCCGCGGACCTCCCCACTTCCAGTCTCCACTCGGACCCCCGCACTTCCTGCTTCCACGCTTCCAGTTTCCACTCAAAAATTCCTACTTCCGGTCTCCACTCAGACCACCCCACTTCCTGTTTCCCCACTACTGGTTTCCACTCGGAAATCCCCACTTCCGGCCTCCACTATTTCGGCCTACCCACTTCCGTTTTTGACTGAGAGATCCCCACTTCCAGCTTCCACACCTCCGGTTTCCCCACGGACCTCCCCACTTCCGGTCTCCAGTCATACCACCCCACTTCCGGTTACCACTCGGAGATCCCCACTTCCGACTTCCATACTTCCGGTCTCCCCATGGACCTCTGCACTTCCGGTTTTGAAACGGACATTCCCACTTCCGGCCTCCACCCCTCGAGCATCCGCTGCTCCGACCTCTGCACTTCCATCCTCCTCACTTCCGGCCTCCTTACTTCCGGCCCCTAGGAGGTCTGGCGGCGGCCGCAGGCAGGGGAGACAGCACAAAGCCCACCACGCCCGGCCGGGCCCCACGGCAAACATCCGTGACCCCGTGGTCACGACCCTGCACAGCCGTGCCCCGGATGCCCTCCCTTCCCGTCCTGCGGCTTTCCACGACGGTGACCCCGGGACCTTTGACCCCCGACCCCCGGCCCCGCCCCCCGTGACCCTGCCCCGTGGCACCTGGAACGAGCTGGACACAGGTGAGCCTCAGTTTACCCATCTGTTTCCTGCAGGCTCTTGGCGTGGGGGCGTTGGACTGAGGGGAGCCAGATAAGAGGTGGAGGTTAGAGGTCACAGGGAGGATACAAGACAGTCAGAGGTCACGGGGAGGTTAGGGGTCATGGGGGGTCAGAGGTCACAGGGAAGTCAGGGGTCACAGTCGGGTCAGCGGTTGCAGAGAGGTCAGAGGTCATGGAGAGGTCACGGGGAGTTGAGAGGCCATGGGCAGGTGAGAAGTGGAAGGGAGGTCAAAGGTTATGGGCTACTCAGGGGTCATGGAGAGGTCACGGGAAGGTCTCGGGAGGGTCACTGGGAGGTCAGAGGTCATGGGGAAGCTAGGAGTCACAGGAGGTCAGAGGTCACAGAGTAGTCAGAGGTCACAGGGAGGTCAGGGGTCACTGGGAGGGCAGAGGGCATGGACAGGTCAGAGGGCATGGGGAGGGGTGGGGCGAAGTCCTTTACTCTGTCTGTTGTCTGTGTTCCTGGCCGTGTGGGGCACAGGATGACTGGGGAGACACACACGCACGGACAGACAGGCAGGCAGACATAGAGCAGACAGATAGATAGAGGGACGGATGGATAGACAGACAGACAGATAGGTGGATAGACGGATGAATGGACGGATAGACAGAGCCATAGAGAGACAGACAAACAGATGGACAGAAGGACGGATAGACAGGTAGACAGACAGTAGACAGACAAATGGACAGATAGACAGACAGATAGACTGATAGATAGATAGATAAACAAATGGACGGATAGACAGAGCCATAGACAGACAGAGAGATACATGGACAGATGGATGGAGAGACAGACAGACATGGAAACATACATGGTTGGATGGATGGATAGATAGGTAGACAGACAGCTGGATGGATAGATAGACAGACCAATGGACAGATAGACAGACAGAGCCATAGACAAAGAGATGGACAGATGGATGGGTAGACAGACAGACAGACTGATGGATATATAGACAGATGGGTAGACAGACACCAGACAGACGGATGGATACAGAGACAGGTGGACAGATGGACGGACAGAAGGACGGATAGACAGGTAGACAGTAGATAGATAGAAGGACAGATGGACAGATAGGTAGACAGACAGACAGATAAACCAATGGACAGATAGACAGAGCCATAGAGAGACAGACAGACAGACAGAGAGATACATGGACTGATGGATGGATAAACAGACAGATAGACTTATGGACGGATAGACAGAGCCATAGACAGACAGACACCAGAGACATGGACAGATAGATAGAAAGAGACAGACAGACACACCGACCAATGGAAGGATGGACAGACAGAGCCATAGAGAGACAGATAGACAGAGAGATACATGGACAGATGGATGGATAGACAGACAGACAGATAGAAACATACATGGTTGGATGGATGGATAGGTAGACAGACAGACAGACAGACAGACAGACAGACAGACAGACAGACAGACAGACAGACAGACAGACAGACAGACAGATAGATAGATAGATAGATAGATAGATAGATAGATAGATAGATAGATAGATAGATAGATAGATAGATAGACAGACAGACAGACCAATGGACGGATAGACAGAGCCATAGAAACAGATAGACAGAATGGACAGAGAGATGAACAGATGGATAGATGGACCAATGGACAGATAGACAGACAGAGGCATACACAGTCAGAGAGACAGATGGACAGATGGATGGAAAGACAGACGGGTGGATGGATGGGTGGATTGAAAGAGATAACATGGACAGGTGGGTGGGTAGACAGACGGACGGACTGATGGATGTATAGACAGATAGGTAGACAGACACCAGACAGACAGGCAGACAGATAGAGAGACAGGTGGACAGACAGATGGACAGATAGCTAGATGGATGGACCAGTGGACAAATAGACAGAATCATAGATAGACAGACAGAGCAATGGACAGATAGACAAACAGAGCCATAGACAGAGAGAGAGAGAGAGAGAGAGAGAGAGAGAGAGAGAGAGAGAGAGAGAGAGAGAGAAGGAAGGATACACAGGTAGGTAGACAGACAGTAGATAGATGGATGGACAGATGAATGGACAGACAGATACATCGGTGGACGGAGCGACACAGACACATGGACAGATAGATGGATGGACTGATGGATGGATAGACAGATGGACAGACAGAGAGACAGAGGGACAGACAGATGGACAGAGGGACAGAGAGACAGAGGGACAGACAGATGAACAGAGAAACGGACGGACAGACAGATGGACAGACGGACAGACAAGTAGACAGACGAACAGACAGACTGACAGAGACAGACAGACAGAAGGACAGACAGACAGACATAGACAGACTGACAGACAGATGGATAGACAGACGGACAGAGAGATGGACAGCCGGATGGACAGACAGACAGAGGGACAGAGCACTGTCTACGAACAGCACAGGGGCCCTTATCCAACGCCCTGTCCCTCTGTCCCTCCCTCCGTCCGTCTGTCCATCCCCAGGCGTGGAGCTGACCCCAGCGGCGCCCGACATGCATGGGATAGACACGAGTGGATCTGACGCTGGCATGATGGACACGCGTGGAAATGTCACGCGTGGATCTGAAACTCACACGATGGTCATGTGTGGAAAGGACAGGCGTGGACCTCACAGAAGCAAACTGTACACGCATAGGCCTGCCACTGACTTGATGATCATGTGTGAAAATGTCACACGTGACATGGACACGATCAGATCCCTTCCACACTCACTGGACATGCGTGAAACGCACATAACTGCATCTGACATGAGTGGAAATGTCACACGTGTAAATGTCACACGTGTAAATGTGTCATGCGTGAAAGGGACACGATCATGTCTGTTATTCATAGGCCTAACACCAGTGGAAATGTCACGCGTGGATCTGACTCTCAGATGATGGTCACACGTGGAAATGTCACGCGTGAAAGGGACACGATCAGACCCCTTCTGCGTGGACCTGACACTCTTAGAATGCACATACGTGGATCAGACACGCGTGAAAATGTCACGCTTGGATATGACAGGCGTGGAATGGACACGATCAGGTCCATTATTCATAGACCTGACACGCGTGAAAATGTCACGCATGAAAATGTCACGCATGGAATGGACGCGATCAGGTCCCTTCTGCATGGCCCTGATACTCTTGGACCACACATGCATGGATCTGACACGCGTGTAAATGTCACGCATGAATCTGACACTCACACAATGGTCATACGTGGAAATATCACTCGTGAAAGGGACACGATCACATCCCTTCCACACTCACCTGATACACATGAAGCGCGCATGCATGGCGCTGACACACGTGGAAATGTCATGCACGCCTCCCCCGCTCCCCCTATGCTGCGTGAGGCGCCCACGGAGTTTGTGTCGGCCCACGCGGGCCTCACCCTGCACCTGCCCTGCACAGCCCAGGCCTGGCCCCCTGCGGCCCTACACTGGCGTCTGCCTGACGGGACCCACGCGAGACCCGTGCATGCGCACACGCACCCTCGACTCAGCGACATCTACGTCCTCCCCAATGGCACGCTGGTGCTGCGCCGCCTGCAGGCCCCGCGCCATGCAGGTGAGTACGAGTGCGTGGCCGCTAACACGCTGAGTAGTGCGAAACGCACTGTGCACATCGAAGTCACGCCTGCGCACGCGCGTCTCCCCCCAGCGTCCGACCCCGAGGCCCGCTCGCCATGCGCGTGCCCCATGGCGCTGACCTCACGCTGCACTGCCACGCGTGCAGGGACCCCACCCCACGCGTGTTCTGGAGGCTGCCAGATGGGCGCCTGGTGGATGCTGGGAGCAGGTGAGTGTGGGAAGTGGGGGGCATCCATCTGTCCACCCGTGCATCTACCCATCCACACATCCATCCATCCACTCATCCATCCACCCATCCATCCACCCATCGATCCATCCATCCACCCACCCATCCATCCATCCACCCATCCAGCCATTCATCCATCTACCCATCCATCCACCCACCCATCCACCCTTCCATCCATCCATCCACCCACCCATCCATCCATCCACCCATCCCTCCATCCATCCATCCATCCACCCATCCACTCATCCATCCATCCACCCATCCATCCATCCATCCCTCCATCCACCCATCCATCCACTCATCCATCCACCCACCCATCCATCCACTCATCCATCTACCCATCCATCCACCCATCCATCTACCCATCCATCCACCCATCCATCCATCCACCCATCCATCCACTCATCCATCCACCCATCCATCCACTCATCCATCCACCCATCCATCTATCCACCCATAGTTGGGATAAAGATGATACCCCTTGATAGATAGTTAATTGATAGAGGATGGATTAGACAGATGACATAGACACAGTAGTCCATAGATAACAAATCCATTATTGATTAAATATTGATAGAGATGAGGTGGGGATGGTAGATCTATTAGCAGTGAATAGGTAATTGATAGGTCCTGGCTTGCCAGATCGCAAGGTAGAACCCTAGTGATTGATCATTGATAGATGATCGATCAGGGATCGATACAAGATGAGTATTGGATGCATATGTCACATGTGCGAATAACTAACATTGGCTTCAAATTTGTCTTCCCTTCCTTATGGTCTTACCTCCTATTACTTTCTTCCCTCCTTCCTTCCCTCCTTCCCTCCTTCCCTCCCTCCTTTCTTCCTTCCCTTCTTCCCTCCTTCCCTTCTTCCTTCCTTCCTCCGATCCTTCCTTCCTTCCTTCCCTCCAATCATTCCTTTCTTCCCCTCCAATCCTTCCTTCCTTCCCTCCAATCCTTCCTTCCTTCCATCCTTCCTTCCCTACATTCCCTCCTTCCTTCCAACCTCCCTTCCCTACATTCCCTCCTTCCTTCCCTCCAATCCTTCCTTCCTTCCCTCCAATCCTTCCTTCCCTCCCTCCAATCCTTCCCTCCAATCCTTCCTTCCTTCCCTCCAATCCTTCCTTCCTTCCCTCCAATCCTTCCTTCCTTCCCTCCAATCCTTCCTTCCTTCATTCCCTCCAATCCTTCCTTCCTTCCCTCCAATCCTTCCATCTTTCCTTCCGTCCAATCCTTCCTTCCTTCCCTCCAATCCTTCCTTCCTTCCCTCCGATCCTTCCATCCTTCCTACCCTCCAATCCTTCCTTCCAATCCTTCCCTCAAATCCTTCCTTCCCTCCTTCCTTCCCTACATTCTCTCCTTCCTTCCTTCCATTCCTTCCTTCACCCTTCCCTCCTTCTTTCCTTCCTTCCTTCCTTCCTTCCTTCCTGCCCTCCCTCCCTCTCCGCTCCCCAGCTCTGACATCCGGGTCCGCGCCTTTCCCAACGGCACGCTCTCTGTGCATCCGGTGATGTCACCCGACGCGGGGGAGTACGTGTGCGTGGTGCGCAACGCGGCGGGCGACGCGCATGCACGGCTGCGCGTGGAGTTGGCAGCTGGGCCAGGCGCCTCCTATCTGCAACCCCGGCTTCCCGTGACACCCGTGACACCCGTGACCCAGGACGCCGACCCCAGGGAGGACTGCACTCCCCACCACCGTCTCCACGTCCCATCCGGTGTCCTGGGAGACCCGGATGTTCGGGTCGCGAGGCATGATGGGAGTGTGGGGATCTGGGACCTGGGGCCTAGGTTAGACCTCGGATGTGTGACCACGGGTGGGGGGGCGGGGCCTGGGGCGGGTTCTTCCTCTTCCTCTCAGTCACTTCCTTCTTCCTCTTCCTCTTCATTTCCTGTTTCCTCTTCCTTTCCTTCTTCCTCTTCCTCTCAATCACTTCCTTCTTCTTCCTCTTCCTCTCAACATCATTCAACTTCTTCTTCCTCTTCTATTCCCTCTTCCTCTTCCTTTCCTGTTTCCTCTTCCTTTCCTTCTTCCTCTCCATCTCTTCCTTCTTCTTCCTCTCACCATCCTTCATCTTCTTCCTCTTCCTCTGCTTCTTTTCCTTCTTCCTCTTCCTCTCATCCCTTCCTGTTCTCTTCCTCTCAATCTCTTCCTTCTTCCTTTCCTTCCTCTTCCTCTTCTCAGTCTCTTCCTTCTTCCTTTCCTTCCTCTTCCAAGTCTCTTCCATCTTCCTCTTCTTCACATTCTTTTCCTGCTTCCTCTTCTTTTCCTTCTTCTTCCTCTTCTCCATCTCTTCCTGCTTCCTCTCATGTTTCCCCTTCTTCCTCTTCCTTTCCTTCTTCCTCTTCCTCTCAGTCTCTTCCTTCTTCCTCTTCATTTCCTGTTTCCTCTTCATTTCCTGTTTCCTCTTCCTCTTCACTTCCTGGTTCCTATTCACTTCCTGGTTCCCCTTCGCTTCCTGCTTCACTTCTGGCTTCCCCTTCACTTCCTGCTTCCTCTTCGTCTCCCACTTCCACTTCTGCCCCGCTACCCCCGAGCTCTCCGTCCCCTACGGCGCCCCCGTGACCCTCACGTGCCCCGTGACCCAGGGGTCGTGCACAGTGACCTGGCTGACGCCGGCCTCGCAGCCCGTGGCCTTCACTTCCGGCCAGGAGGACGCCCACTTCCGGGTGCTACCAGACGGGCGTCTGCATCTGCAGGGGGCACGGCGGGCCGACGCAGGCATGTACACGTGCGTGGCGGGGCGGGGCCGGCGCGCCACCGTGCGCCTACACGTGCAGCTGCGGGCGCCACGCATCCAGGTCACGCCTGATGTCCATGACAACGTGAACGACGACATCCGCATCTCCCCCGTGGTGCATCTGCGCGTGCGCTGCCAGGCGGATGGCTTCCCCGAGCCCCGCCTGCTGTGGGAACTTCCGGGCGGACTGGTACTTCCAGTCCCGTATCGCAGTCGCATGGGGGGAGGGATCAGCGTGGATGCGTGCGGGACGTTGGAAATCCCGGATGTGCGTGCGCTGCGCAGCAGTGGCAGCGACGCCGTGGCATGCGAGGCGCGCAACCCGGCGGGCGAAGCCCGGATATGGGTGTGGCTGCCGCCATGGTGGGCGCGGGCTCTACCTCCAGCGGCTTCGGCTCCGCCCTCTGTGGTATTGACTCCGCCCCCTGGCGCGCCAGCTCCGCCCCATCACATGCCTGCCCTGCCATCGTGGGTGCTGGCTCCACCCCCTGGTGCACTGGCTCCGCCCTCTGAGGCAGCTCCGCCCCCTGGGCCGCCTGCTCTGCCATATTGCGTGCTGACTGCGCCCTCTGAGGCGTTGACTCCGCCCAGTGGCGCACCAGCTCCGCCCCATCACGCGCCTGCCCCGCTATCTTAAGCAAATGTTGTTTAGATGATATTTTAAAACAGTTTCTCAGGTGCTGGGAAGGTGGCTCAGTGGTAGAGTGCTTGCCTTGCATGCATCAGCCCCAGGGTTTGATTCCTCAGCACCACATAAGCAAAACAACATGGAAGTGGTGCAGTGGTTCAAGTGGTAGCGCTAGCCTTGAGCTAAGGGACAGCACCCAGGCCCCAGAGTTCATGCCTCATGACCAACAAAATCAAAATAAAGAACAAAACACAGTCTATCACTGTTTTGGCCTCAACTCTGTAATACCACTGCTTCAGCCTAGGGATAAAATTTTAGGTGTAAGCCAGGCACTGGTGACTCACGCCTGTAATCCTAGCTACTCAGGAGGCTGAGATCTGAGGATCGCGGTTCAAAGCCAGCCCAGGCAGGAGAGACCATAAGACTCCTATCTCCAATAAAACCACCAGAAAACTGGAAGTGGCGCTGTAGCTCAAGTGGTAGAGTGCTTGCCTTGAGTTGAAGAGCTGAGGGACAGCGCCCAGCCCCAAAGTTCAAGCCCCATGACTGACCAAAAAAAAAAAAATTTTAGGTGTGGACATTTATCAACACTTCTGACTCAGATTCTATTTGATAATTTTTTAAAAAATACTTTGTTCTTAATTTTCCTCTTTGTAAATTAATATGCACCTATAAAAATTGGTTTGGCCATCCAAGTAACCTTCTCAAAGTACCTCCTAATGATGATTTACAAATAGTTTTACTAGGGCTGGGAAGGTGGCTCAGCGGTAGAGCTCTTGCCTTGCATGCATAAGGGCCTGGGTTCAATTCCTCAGCACTCCATAAGCAAAAAGAAAAAAGCCGGAAGTGGCGCTGTGGCTCAAATGGTAAAGCGCTAGCCTTGAGTTGAAGAGCTGAGGGACAGCGCCCAGGCCCCACGACCAAACCCCTCCAAAAAAGTTGTACTATATTTCAACAAGTAAAACAATGCTACAAATAAAGAAAACAATAATTAAATGTTAATAATTAATAAAATAAAAAGCAAATATTATGACTGTTTTCCCTATTTGAAGTGTACTACATATTAGATTTTATTATTTGCTCATAATTCTGTACATTTAACACTGACTGAGGTTGTGATGTTCAACAAGAGTTTTATAGAATATGAGTAGTCTTTAAAGCTACCCACTAAGATTACTATTTATGGCTCTTCTCATTATTTGTTTATGGCTTATATCATCATTTTTCCTCATTAACTTATAAACTGAGGAAGCCCTAAAGTTTTAACAGACCATGTAGTTAACAAAGTGTTAACACTTCATTCTACTTCTTTACACAAAAACTTTGCAACTTCTCATTAATAAAGTTTCTTGAAACTCTGAAATGTACATACTTAGTAGTATATGTCTACTACCATAAATCTTAAATACTTTATGGAAAAGTTTTATATCTGACAAACAGTCCTAATTTTGGCATATGTAAACAAATTCCCAAAATTAAATATATTTAATACATTAAAAATTTTAACAAACCTTAACGCTTGGTGCAGTGTTCATTATGACAGGTGCCTTGTATAGAATAATTGAATCCTCCTCCTACACATTTCTTGAACAACAAATATCTGGGATTATTTTGTTTTTGACATGTCAATCTTGACTTTATTCTTAAATTTGTGCTTATGTAAGAAATTTATGGTTCTAAAATTTCATGACAATTCTTTTGAACTTATTTTTTGTTGAATTGTCTAGTTTAATAAAATCCAACTGCACTTTTTTTGGGGGGATCCATTCTTGGGGCCTCAACTCTGGGCTTGGGCGCTGTCCCTCAGCTCTTCAGCTCAAGGCTAATGCTCTACCACTTGAGCCACAGCACCACTTCCAGCTTTTTTCTTTTTGCTTATGTGGTGCTGAGGAATCGAACCCAGGGCCTCATGCATGTAAGGCAAGCGCTCTTCCACTGAGCCACCTTCTCAGCCCCCACAATTGCACTTCTGATATAAAAAATATTCTGTGCTCAATTCAGCCACACATACACTAACATTGGAACGATACAGAGAAGTTTAGCATGGCACCTGTGCAAGGACGATATGCAAATTCGTGGGGCGTTCCATATTTTTACAACAACAGATGCTGGAGGGGATGTGGCCACAAGGGAACCATACAACATTCTTGGTGGGAGTGTAAACTTGTTCAACCACTTTGGAAGACATTATGGAGGTTCCTCAAAAGATTCCACATAAAGCTCCCCTTTGACCCAGCAGTCCCACTTTTGGGGATTTATCTAAATGATAACAAACAAGACCATACTAAAACTACCAGCAAAACTATGTTTATTGCAGCATTTTTTACCATAGCTAAGATATGGAACCAACCAGCTGTCCCCACTACATGAATGGATCAAGAAAATGTGGTGTATATACACAAAGGAATTATATGCCTCCATCAGAAAGAATGACATTGCCCCATTTGTTAGGAAATGGAAAGACTTGGAAAAAAAATTATTAAATGAAGTAAGCCAAGTCTAAAGAAACAGGTCCCATGGTTTCCCTTATTTTCAATAACGAATA
Source organism: Dipodomys merriami (assembly GCF_024711535.1). Lineage (NCBI taxonomy): Eukaryota > Metazoa > Chordata > Mammalia > Rodentia > Heteromyidae > Dipodomys > Dipodomys merriami. The sequence continues at coordinate 811,358 of NW_027206044.1, read as the reverse complement.
TATGTCTGGGATAAGCAGACAAGGTCAAAAGCTATGTGCATATGAACAGATATGATAACGTTAAGGGAATTGAACCCCACGATAGGGAAACAAGTAGTTTTTTGTTTCTTGCTATTGTTTCTAACGTACTTATAATGTGCGATGTGAATTTTTGTTTCTTTGTATATTCCTCCCCCACTCAATAACCCTTGTTTTCTCTGTATTTGAAGTTGGTGCATCTGCCTCTTTTATGTACGCTTCTCTAATTTGGGGAGGGGAAGGGAAAAAATGTGTGCGCGTGAACGCATGTGCATGTATGTGTGTTGGTATGCTCAGAGTTTGAAATCAGGGCTTAAAGGTCTTGCTAGGCCTTTCCTCTCTAGGTTGGTGAGGTACTATATGAGCTACATCTTCTTTCCTGGGTCTTTGCTAGTTCATTAAAAAGTCTGAAAAATAATTTCATGAATTTTTTTTTTTTTGGCCCTGATTGACTTCCAATTGTTATCCACAAATCCCAGGTTCCTGAGTAGCTATCCTGAGTAGATAGGATTACAGATGTGACTAGCCAATACAAGGCTTTCAGAATAATTTTAAAAGTAGAAGAAAATTTACTTCATGGGGGCCTGTTTTATTATCTCCTACTTTTAAAGCATTTTGGATTGATTAAGTGTGAATTTATTTCATTTTTGGATTCTTAAAAGACAGTAAGTGATGATATTTAAAAGTTTTGGTACTTTTTAAAAAAGGAAACTGGAACTGTGGGACAGAAGAAATTTGTCTCTCTTTGGACCTCAATTTAGAAGCTCAGCTCTGTGCATGATAACCCAATGTCACCAACATAGTCTCTGTTGGAGACAAAATGTGATAGAAAACAATCACCATGGACAATATTTGCTATGCTATAATTTCTTGGACAATATGAATATTGAATTGAGAGTGTAAGAGAATGGAAAGAATTTACCTACCTTTTGTGTATTGCTGAAAGATTTTTGGAAACTTTGACTCGTTTCCTTCCTCACTGTGTGTCTTTGGGCCATGCACTTAGTGCCTTTAATTATAATTTTTCCCAACACTAAAATACTAATAACATTAGCATTATAGCAAATGTTATCTTAAGAATTAAGAGAAATAAAACTTGTAATATACTTAACATAAACTTCTATGAATGAGCTTTGAGTTTAGCCAGAAGTTTTTTTTAAATACTAAATAGAATGTCATAAGTATTACAGAAACCATTACATGTAGTGAAGCCGGGTAGATAACTTCTCATGCTGTAAATCAAACTGGTTATTTTAAGTCTTGTTAGTGTAAAAATATCAGGCACATAATAATGAAGGAATGTTGTAGACTGAGATGAAGTCCAAAAGAAAATGTACAAAACTGATAAAACAAAAGTATCTGAGCAGTATATTGTGTTTTACATCATTTAAGTTACATCTCAAAGATAAGGCAGACCTAGAAGAATGAATTGTCTTTTTGATATTCTATCATAGGTCTTTCCTCATTCTTGTAGATGCATCATCAGATTTGAGGAACTAAGTTTTTGGTTTGCTTCCTTCCATTTAAGTTACATCATTTAAGTTACATCACAAAGATAAGGAAGACCTAGAAGAATGAATTGTCTTTTTGATATTCTATCATAGGTCTTTCCTCATTCTTGTAGAGGCATCATCAGATGAGAGGAACTGTATTTTTTTTTGTTTGCTTCCTTCCATTTATTCTTCAGTTTGAAATCTGAACTACATGAGACAGAAAGAAACCAAGGGAAATTAGTCATGCAGGGTTTGGAAAGAAAAATCAATGTAAAATAAAATACATAGCCTTGTATAAGGTCTAACTAAATTGAGTTATATAGTCTCAAGCATTAACAGAAAATGATTTAAGCAATATCATGTTATTGAAAACTGAAAAATGTTAGGAGTTGCTTTATTTTTTCCTTTCTACTACCTTGAATTAATTATTGATTTTGTACAGAGATTAAAGATGAGATTAACAAGAAACTTGATTAAAAATTGTCAAAATTTCTGAATAGACATGTTTACCAAAAAGCTCTGAAAATTGCCAGTGGGTTTACAAAGTTGTGTTTAATACAACTTCTATGCTGGCTTAATGTTTTGTAAACAAAAATCATTAGAGAAATGCAATTCAAAATTACTATGATACTACTTCATAACTATTATAACTCTTATCAAAAAAAAATCAAAGGAACCAGGTGTGGTGGTAAAGGCTTGTAATTCGAAGCTTTTAGGAGGTTGGAGTAAAAGGATTTGGGTCTGAGGTCATCTTGGGTATTGCACACAGTAAATACCTGCCCTTTAAAAAAACTCAAAAGGTAATAATTTTGGCTGGTGAGAGTGTGGAGAAAGGAAATTTTCTACACTCTTGGTCAAAATACAGATTAATACTCTCCTTGTAGAAAGTAGTATGCAGTTTTCTAAAGAAATCCAAAGTTGAAATATCATCTGACCCACCAATCATCTGATTATTTCTCTCTGGGTAACTCATAAATATATCTGTAGTTCATTGTTATTCGCATTATTCACAACAACAGCCAAGATATAAATCGAAGTTCAGTGTTCAACTACAGACTAATAAACAACTGTGGTGCATGCACAAATATATTTTTCTGTTTCATCCTTAAAATAGCAAGAGACTTCTCCCATTAGCCACCACTTATAATGACCTGAAAGATGTATTGTAAATGAGGAAAAATGTTGTCTTCTGATTTTTGTGAACACACACACACACACACACACACACACACACACACACACACACACACACACACACACACACACACATCAACCTCAAACATTAAGAGTGAAATTTTTTGAAAAGTAAAGCAAAGTGGAATTGCTGGGGCATTTAGGTCACAATGTAGAAGATAGTAGATATACAGGATGAACCGGTATAGAGTTGTAATGTACAGCATGAGGATACAGGGGACAACACTGGCCTTACATAGGAATGAAGCTAAATAAGTAGGAGTTGTTCTTCCTAGTAGGGGTTGCTCTTTTGGATGCTCTTCCTCCAGTAATGGATAAGATGAACATAATTCTTTAAATATACCTGCCTGTTTGCAGAAATAATAACAAACAATATAGCAATAATGTTGTATGCTCAACATAAGACATGAGATTATTCTTGGTGTAAACTAATTATTACAAATAAGGGAAACCGTGGGACCTATGTTTCTTTAAGTCTGGCTTACTTCACTTAATATAATTTTTTCCAAGAACTTCCATTTCCTTACAAATGAGGTGGTATCATTCTTTCTGATGAAAGCATAGTATTCCGCATGTGTGTGTGTGTGTGTGTGTGTGTGTGTGTGTGTGTGTGTGTGTGTGTGTGTGTGTGCGCGCGTGTGTCTCATTTTCTTGATCCATTTATCTACTGAGGGGCATCTGGATGGATTCCATATCTTAGCTATGGTAAATAATACTGTGATAAACATAATTTTGCTGGTAGCTTTAATGTGGCCTTGCTTGTGGCCACCTGGTTAAATGCCCACCAGTGGGATTACTAAGTAATAGGGGAGCATTATTGTGTACATCAAGGATAATCTTAGTAAATGAGCAGAATAGCCCTATAGCTCTGTACATATGATTGTATAAGGTGATTCTAAGTGAAATGAACTCCAAGACATGTTCTTTGATGTTTTTGTTCTTAATGTATTGCGTGATTTCTTTTTATTCTTTTGTGTTTTCCCCACCTATGGTGTATCCCCTGTAGTCACTGTATTTGATTTTGATACCCTGGTTATTGTAAATATGTTAATCTGAACTAGGGAAGGGAAAGGGAAAAAATGATGAGGCAAAGGACAAAGGGGGAACCTATGCAACAGTGATACACAGAAGACAATATGTTGGAAATAATCTGGAGGGGCTGTTGGGAGGGAAGAGGGAGAAAAATGGGGGAAGGGATAACAAATTAGAAAAGAAATAAATTCATTACCTTACTTATGTAACTATAACCCCTCTGTACATTACCTTGACAGTAAAATTTAAATAAAAAGTAAAATAAAGAAGGGATGGGAAGGGGAAACAAAGGAGGAGGCAACAATGCTTAATAAGAAATGTATTCATTATTTTGCCCATGTAATTGTAACCCCTCTGTATGGTATTTTCACAATAAAAATACAATAAAATACATGAGAGCAGCAATACAGGATATGGGACTGGGGAAAATACTATACAAAGAGTAGAACAGCTGTGGAGAATAATAATTTTACTTTAGCATAGGAAGTAATTAACTAGCATACAGATTTTCAGCCTCATGTCAGTCACTAAAAAGGGAAAACAACATACAAACCAGTAGAGATAAAATAGAAAACTAAACAATAAGGATGAAGAGACAGCTTGGACCAAAAATTACAAATGAGACAATTAGGAAACAAATAAAAAGCTGGTAAGTTTAAAAAAATATTACCCATAATTCTATTAATTGTTGTTTACATCACAATTTGTTAGAACTATAATTCAAATCACAGTTTAGTACTATATCATTTTAATAATAGGTTACTTATTATTGATTTCTTAATGCTGAATGTTTAATATGTAATTTTACTTTTAGCAGCTATAGAAAAGAAGAAAGTGAATCTAATTTTACTAATATATACCATGAATTGTAAAATTGAGAAGCAGAATTTAAACAAATAATATATTATTACTGTTTTAATTCTGTGAATTAATGTAATAATTCAAAGTGTATTCTACAATTAGCAATCATCTTAACTCATTGACTCTAGGCCAGGGGATCACAGGGGCCCAGAAAAGCTACTACCATGAATAGTAATCCTAGACCTCTAAAACAAAACAAAACAAAACCAGAAACAAAACAAACAAAAAACACTGCAGTAAGCACAGCCAGTCAGGGTTGCTATCACAGCCTACATGAAGTCAGGCCAGAAACAGAAATTGAGAGTCATTTAGCTGATAACTAATATATTTTTTTATGAGACAGACTCAAATGAGACTCCTGAGAGAGAGTCAGAAAGACTGATGAAAGGGACTAAAATTGATCACACAAAGATTGGAAAGTAGAATTCCTTGTAGAACAAATAAATCATAGAAAGCCTGTGCATGTAAGAACAAGACAGCAGACCAAATTCCAGAAATGCACATTATCTTAGAGGTCAGCTTAATGAATTATCAATAGAAATCTTTGAAATCTTAAATATTTGAACACATGTGGGAGAAGGACAATTGCTGAAGAGAAAGAAAATGGCATCACCCTGTTAGGATGTCCAATATCACATTAGGAATTAATAAAGCACAGATTTGTAATAAAAAGAATACAATTATTCCAAGTGAGTGGTTCATTTGTTTTGATGTAACAGTTCTTGATTTAGGTGCTAGCAATTAACATACAATTGATCCAGTCCCACAGCTGAGTTGATATTGACTGCAGTATTCCTACATAAAGAGTAAGAGAAAATTTACAAATGTGTGGTGAAATGAGTTGAGAATGAAGTGTTCTAATAGTGATAACTGAGGTTTAGACACAGGTAAGGAAGTGGACTTTCTTTTCTAAAATCCCCCCATTTTTAGTCTGGTGCCAGTGGCTCACAACTGTAATCCTAGCTACTCAGGAAGCTGAGATCTAAGGACAGCAGTTCCAAGCCCCCTGGACAGGAAAGTCCCAGAGACTCTTATCTCCATTTAACCACAGGAAAACCAGAAGTTGCACTGTGGCTCAAGAGGTAGAGAAATCACCTTGAGTTGAAGAGCTCAGGGACAGTGCCCAAGCCCAGACTCCAAGCCCCTCGACCAACAACAAAAGAAATCTCCCTTTTCTTGGACTGCCTACATCTTTTCCTAACATTCAACAAAGAAGCCATTTTATCACCCACAACATTTAAGTCCTAGCCTAGCTACTGCAAATAGAATGATTTGGTTTCTTATGTCAAAAGTTCATATTTTTAAAAACAAATACCAGAAGTGGTAACTTTTATTCCAGTCCTTGAACACTGGGCCTGGGCCCTGAACATGGTTATGCTGATAGCTTTCATGTGAGCTTGCTTGTTATTTATTGAATTACTGCTGATGAGGGGAATTACTGGGTCTTAAGGAAGATCTATATTTAGTCTTTTCAGTAAACTCCATACTGCATTCCACGGTGGATGAACAAGTTTAATTTCCCACCAACAGTGTAATAGAGTTCCCAATTGGCTACATCCATGTCAGCATTTGCTATTGTTAGTTTTCTTGATAATGGCCATTCTAACTGGGACGAGGTAGAATCAGTCTTGTTTACTTGTAGATTTGTGGGCACCTTCTAGCTAACATAAATGAATGAATCCATGAAACTTATATTGCTCTGAGTCTGCATTCTGTTCTCTTTGCTCTTAGTATAATTTTACCAAGCCTTTCATTTTCCTTAAGACTGGTGAAAAGTCATTTCTGATGGGTGAGTAGAATTCCACTGTTTGTGTGTGTGTGTGGTGTGTGTGTGTGTGTGTGTGTATGTGTGTGTGTGTGTGTGTGTTAAATCATGATAGGCCCATGAATTCATTTCTAAGCCTTCTGTTTCATCTATAATTTAGTAATTCCATATGAATTCATTTCTAAGCCTTCTGTTTCATCTATAATTTAGAATTCCATATTAAATTTGGATTGCTTTCTCTACTTTATTGAACAATATAGTTGGGATTTTGATGACTATTGCATTGTCAATTTTTGGGGTGCCGCATTGCAGTTTCATCATGTAAATTCTTCCAACCAGGAGCATTGAAAGATTTTCCATTTCCTTGAGTCTCCTTAATTTCCCTTTTTAGATTTTTAAAGTTTTTACAATAGAGGTCCTTCACATTTTACTTTAATTAATTCCTAGTTTTGTTGTTGTTGTTTTGTTTAGTTTAGATTTGATTTGGTTTTAAGGCTAATATATATGAGGTTGTTTTTTGGATTTCAGCATGGATCTTCCCATTGATGGTAACACAGAAAAACTACTGATTCTTGTGGTTTTTATACCCTGCTACATTGCTGAAGGTTAGCATCACCTTTAGTAACTTGAAGGAGGAAGCTATAGGGTCCTTTAAATACAGGATCATTTCATCTGTAAAAATGGATAGTTTTACATCTTCCCTATTTGGATCCCCTTTATGTTTTTCTCTTGCTTATTGCTCTTGCTAGAAAGTCCACTGCCTTATTGAAGAGTAGTAGAGAGAATGGACATCCTTGTCTCATTCCTGATTTTAATGTCTTCATGCTTCCACTGTTAGATAAATGCTAATTATCTGTCATATATATACTCTGTAATATATTGAGGAATGTTCCATGCATTCCTAGCTTCTCAGACAATCATAAAGGGGTATTGGAGCTTGTTAAAAGCTATTACTTCATCCCTATAGACGATCATGTGTTTCTTGTCCCTGCTTCTGCTGATGGTTTGTATTATGATTATTGAGAAGAATATTGAATCCAATTGTATCCTAGGATGAATCCTATTTGATCATACAATATTATTTTTTGTTAGTTGCTGAAATTAGTTGGTGAGAATTTTATTAAGAAGTTCTGCATTATCACTTATCAAAGAGTTGGGTTCATAGTTCTCTTTCTTTGGTGAGTCCCTATGTGATTTGGAGAAGAGTCTAATTCTAGCTTCATAGAATGTGATTGATAATTCCATTTCTCTTTCTATTCCATTGAAGAGTTATAACTGTGTGTTGTAAGTTCTTTGCAGGCCTTAATTTCATGGTAAATTCATTGAGTCATAGATTTTTCTGGAATGGGAAGTGGTTTATTGACATTTCATTTTCATTTCTTCTTATGTGTTACTTCTTGCTTCAGATCCAGTATAGGAAAACATGAATTTCCCCAGGATTCTTCAGGTGATTGGCATAAGATTTTCAAAGTACTCTCTTATAACATTCTTAATTTTGCTTATATCTGTTGTGTTGTCTCATTTTTGTCTCTAATTTTCTGTATTTGTATGAGTTCTCTAATTATTTTGTATTGTTTTGTTTTTTATTATGAAGGTGATATACAGAGAAGTGGGTTACAGTTACATAAGTAATGAGTACATTTTTTTTTTTGGTCTGGTCATGGGGCCTGAACTCGGCCTGGGCGCTGTCCCTCAGCTCTTCAGCTGAAGGCTAGCTCTCTACCACTTGAGCAACAGTGCCACTTCCGGCTTTTTTCTTTTTGCTTATGTGGTGTTGAGGAATCGAACCCAGGGCCTCATGTATGTAAGGCAAGCACTCTACCATTGAGCCACCTTCCCAGCCCAAATGAGTACATTTTTAACAGTGTTACCCCTTCCTCATTTTTTTCTGCTTCCCCCAACCCTGACATCCCACTCCCACAAAATTGTAACGTTTATTTCTAACATAGTGTCTAGTGAATATCACTGTTGCTTTGGTTAATCTTTGTCCCACCATTTCTGTGATTTTCCTTCCTTTCCCTAAATCAGATTAACATGTATAAGACAAAGGGTACAGAAATAAAAAACAGTGAGTACAGGAAATAAACCAAAGGGGAAAAACTAAATAGAAATAACTAAAAACAATTCACTATACAATCATCTTGTATCCATTTCTTGGAGCTCATTTCGATATGCATCATTTTATATGGTGATATGCATATTGCTATTGAGCTACTGTGAATATCCTAGACATATTCTAGTTTTTCCAAATGAGTGAAAACATGTAGCCTCTGATTCTTTGGGACTGGCTTGTTTGAAGTATTATGTTTCCAAATGATTCCATTTCCTTACAAATGGACAATGTCAATCATTCTGATGGAAGCATCGAATTTTGTTGTGAATATATACGACATTTTCTTGATCCATCATTGCTGGGTCATAGGGGAGCTCTAGTGAGGAACCTCTATACTTCTTTACAGAGTATTTGAACAAGTTTACATTTCCACCAGTAGTGTAGTAATGTTCCTTTTTGGCCACATCCCCACCAGCCCAGCATCTGTTATTATTAGTTTTCTTCATTCAAACTGGGGTTAGGTGGAATCTCAATTTTGCTTTGATTTGCATTTCTTTTATGGCCAGAAATGTTGCTTATTTCTTCATGTGTCTATTGGCCATTCATATTTCTTCTTCAGAGAGGTCTCTCCTTAAATCTTAAGCTCAATTATATTATGAGGGTTGTTGTTTCTATGAGGATTTGTTTTTTCGGGGGAGTTAATTTTGGGGCTCTAAGAATATTTGAGATATGAGGCCATTGTATGTTCCAGAACTAATAAATACCTTCTCCCACTCTGTTAGTTTTCTACTTGTCTTTCTATCTATATAAGTTCTCTTTTTAGTCAGATTTGGTAATGGTCTGTCAAGTCTGTTAATTTATTGAAAGAACAAGCTCTGTTTTCTTGGTCTTTCTGTTTTATTTTGTCTTTATTTAGTTATTTCTGATTTAATTTTTTTTATGTTTCAGCCTACTTATGTTTGGACTTGTTCCTCTCTTCAAGGAGCTTTAGGTACATGATAAAAATACTGATTTGAAATTTCCCCAATTGCTTGATGTAGGCATTCAAAGCTATACCTTTTCCTGTAAGTACTGCATTTAATGTGTCCCAGAGGAGCTGGTATTTTGTGTCTTCATTTTTGTTAAATACCAGAAACTTTCAGATTTCCATTCTAATCTCTTCAGTGCTCCACTGGTCATTCAGCAATGTGTTGTTCAGTCTTCATAGGTTTGACAATTATTTTTGCTTTAGTTTTTTAATTGTAAGTTTATTCTGCTGTGGTCTGACAAGCTATGGGAATTCAATTAATTTTTCTTTCGATTTGGACAGAATTTCTCTGTGACATAGGATGGGTTCTATTTTGGAGAATCTTCCATGACCTGCTGCAAAGAATGTATATACTGACACTGAATATATATTCTGTAGATGTCTGTTAGGGCAAGGTGGTCAATGCAGTTATTTAGGTCTTCAGTTTCTTGGTTGAGATTTTCCTGGATAACCAATCCATGCGTGACAATTATGGGTTGAGATGTATTTTTAGGTTATGTAGTATTTGGTTGATGATGTGGGGTGGTCCAAGATTCACGGCATTGATATTTACACTTGTATCCTCCTAATGGAGAGCTGCCTTTATCAATATATAATGTCCCTTCCTACTACTTTTAATTTGAATTCTACATTATTTTATGTTAGCAATTCTACTGTGGCCTGTTTATGGTATCCATTTACTTGAAAAATTTCCTTTGTTTGTGTTTTTGTTTTTGTCAATGTGTTTGTTTTTGTCAAGGAAATGTATCTCTAGTGGACACTGGATGGATGTGTCTTGTTTTTTCATAATACTATCTAACCTGTGTTTTCTAATTGGAAATTTAAGTCCATTGATATTGAGAGTTACAGCTGGGAAATATTTAATAATTCCTGCTGTTATACACCTGCTGTTAGGAGCTGTGCCTCATCTATTCTTAATATATTTACTTTGTTCTCTGGTAGGGAGCATTTTATATAACCAGTTCCTGTTCTTCTTGACCTTCTCTATGTAGGATATATTTGATTAATTTCTATCTTGTTGATTTGGTGGATATAAATTTTTCAAGTTCTCTTTGTCATGAAATATTTTTATATTTCCTTTAAATATAAAGGAGAGTTTGGCTTGGGAGAGTATTCACAGTTGGTAATTGTTTGTCTTTAATGTTTGCCATATATCATGCCAGGCTCTCCTTTTTACCACATCAGCTAAGAAATCATTATTTATTCTGACTGTATATCCTTTATAAATAATCAGTCTTTTCTCCTGACAGCTTAAGAATCCTTTCCTTGATCTCTAATGATCCTCTAATGGATTATGATGTGGTAGTGGGTTGTTCTGTTCTGTTATTCTCCGTTTGGTGTTCTAAAGGCTTCTCTTCTCTGAATGAGCCTATCTGTTTGGATGTTTGGCATGTTCTCTGCTAGAATTCTGTAATATGTTTCCCATCCATTTTGTTTCCTGCTCTTCTCCTTCTTGATACCTATCTCCCCCAACTTTGATCTTCTAACTGAATCTTGAACTTCCAGCAAGATCGTTTCTTATTTCTTGGATTTGTTCTAAATGATAGCTCCTCTTTTCTATTAGACCTAGTCTGTCTTTGATGCCTAACATTATCTTCTATGTCATCTCTTCGCTGTGGAGACTTTCTACTTTGGTTTTGATTTCTCTATCTTCTAATTGGTCATTTTTTTAGGGCTTCTATCTTTACTAAAGCTTTATTTTAGGTCTTGTGTGGACTTTCTTTACATCTTTTCTTTGGGTAGGGGAGTTGGAGGGGCTGTTTTTTTAGCTGTGTCTTCTCATACCTTTTAACTATTTAACTACTTAACTATTTTTTCCTTGGACTCCTTTGCCTTCTCAGACTTTATTTATCTTTCTGTTTGTAGTCTTCATGAATTATTTTGCTAATCTTTGATTGGTGTCTTCTTTTTTGACAAATTACCTTGTAAGGATTTTGTATCTTTTCGTTAATCACATTTTTCAGCAGTATTTGTAACGTATTTTGAATTCTCTCTTCTAGCTCCTTAATTGTCTGTTCTAATGTCTGGTCAGTTCCTGTGTGAATTATACTACCTTGGCATCAGTTTTCTTGTATTTTTCTGATTTGTTCTTTCCATTTGGTGGATTTCTTGGCTTTCATTTGGGGAATCTATGATCTTAATAGGTGACTCTCTATGTTCTTGGTTGATTTTTCAGGTGTTGGTTTGGTCTTCTGTTGTTATGTGTTTTTCTGAAATTTGGTTTTTGTCTAGACGATTAAGTGTAGGATTAGAGATCATTTGCGGTGAGATGTTGTCATGTTAGTACTTGTGGTTCCAATGACAATTCGAACTGTCCAGTGGTAAGATGAATAGTGTCTGTGTTTGGATGTGGCTTCCTCTGTTCCTGCTTTTTTCTCATGTGGTCCTTTTATTTCCACAGTGCAGCTGTGCTTTTGAATATGTTGGCCAACACAGTCACAGCAGTCACCTGCCTGGCTGGGTAACTTTTCATAGATTTCTGTTTTCTTGTAAAGACAGTATAAAATCTTCTTTGAATTATATATTTATATATAATTATACCTGACTTGGTTTGACCTGCTAATAGTGGAATACCTTCTAGGACTCTAAATCTCTGTTTCATTAGCTAGAGCTAAGGTAATTTTCTGTTCTTATTCTCCCATTGTTTTTCTACTTCCTCAGGTTTATTTTTGATATTGTGGATTTTTTCACATAATTTAGCATTTGTGATGGTTGTATCTGGTTATTTTTGTTTTTCTGTTTGTGTTACTTTGAAATAGTGATTTCAGGCTTCTATGAAGAGACAGTAATAATATGAAATATATGTTATTACATTGAAAGAAAGAGAGCAGACATTATAACCTTTTGCTACAAGTAAATTAATATTAAGCAAAACTAATAAAAATACTTATTTACTCTTTAGAGAATGAGCATAGTACTCTTGGATATCTTGGAGGAAACATATTAGACTCATTACATTTACATTGCAATTACAGGCTAACCATTCATTTTCAGAAGACAAAAGCTTCAGTGCTTTCATATTAGTATTATAAAATCATAATACCTGCATGTTGATTTGTTTTCATCTGCAATTTTCAATTCCATTCTTCATCCATTAGGTAACTAGAGCTTTGAAAGATCAATTCCTTAAAATACCTATATTTCTTATATTGTGATGTAAATCTCAGTAATATAAGTATGAATTTATCTCTCAGTCTCATCTTGAGCTATATTCATATGAAATTTATGCAGTCTCAAGCAAGAATCCTATTTAACTCTTTTCTATGTTTTAATCAATATATCCATTCTCTTTAGAAATATGTTTTCATCTTTTTCTAGAAATATTTTTCTCATATTTCTCATGTTTCTCATCATATTGCACCAGTGAACATCGTGTATTTTCAGGACTTTAATTGAAATAAATATAAAGTTTTGAACATGAAGACACTTCCTCCCATTATCACTTTAAAGTAAAACTTTGGGGACTATTGTATATATAAAAATAAAAAAGTTCAATGCAAATGCTTATACATGAATGGTCTAATGATTAAGTCAATTAGACCCAAAAACTACCATACCACATCAAGTCTCAATTTGCTTAAAGGCACCAAAATATTAGTGTTCATGAATATCACTCATTGTTAGAAAACGACTAATCAAAACCAAGTTTATTTTTGAAATTTAAAAAATGAAAATTACACCCAGATTTTCTGTCAATATCCTGTTTCCAGGAATACATTTTTTTCAGCAAACAGAGAAACAAAAAATAAGGATTTGTTACATAGAATGAAAGATATAAAATTAGACTGTCTTTCCTTAAGGTGATAAGTACATGCAAATTGTGATTTATTCAATGATATGATAAACATTCATAAGAAGATATGTGATGAGAAGTGATAGGTAAGCAAAATAATTGGAAAACTGTACATGTAAATTTTGCTTTCAATATAGGATTACAGGTTTTCAATTCATGAGCCTATTGAACAAGATTTTGTGTCTGTAATACAGATCCTGTATTCTACATTTTAGACATACTCCGATTCTCTTACTTCAGTTTCTGATCATTATTATTCTACTTTCATGATGTCAATTGCTACTAAAGTAACAAGGTGGGAGTTTTATTTCGTTTCTAGATCAAATAAATTTTAGTATTTTGGAATAGTAGTATAAATTCATGGAGTTTACTTTGAATGTCAAGTTTGAGGATACTGCATTCAGGGTATTGTGAATTGGCCTGAAGCAGCCAGGAACATATTTTGAATACACAGACACACAATATACTAAGATCTAGGGACTTGATCTCAGAGAAAGATAAAGGTCCAGGCAAGATCTTGAAGCCGAGATAAAACAATGGAGCAAACATGAATCAACTATTATCACAAATGGAACTGATCTCTGATGTGTCTGGTGACAGCTCTCTCTCTCTCTCTCTCTCTCTCTCTCTCTCTCTGTGTGTGTGTGTGTGTGTGTGTGTGTGTGTGTGTGTGTGTGTGTGTGTGTGTGTGTGTGTGGAGAGAGAGAGAGAGAGAATTTTAGTGTATCTTCCATATTTACAGTCCATAGAGCATTACTTGTTATGAAGAAGGTGCTCATATCACAGTTCTGATACCACTGTCATCACTTTTAACTGCTAAAAGCACTTGCTTAATCTCTAATTAAAAAGGGAAAAATAAACTAACATCTTACATGATTGTTTTGACAAATAATTGGTATATTAAAGGCCAAAAGGAGGAATTGGAGATTAATATAATCTTTTTCCTCTCTTCTGATTATTACACAACAATAGCTGTGATTTTCAGGAGTCTCTTGCAATGTTCTCATGGCTGAATTACTAATATGCTTAATAATATGAAACATACGATACAGAAGTAGATCAGCCTGCAAGCACAAAGAACTAGTGATAAGATCAAACTTTTGAGCAGAGTTGACACATCATTTAGCAATGCAATTCCTTCATATGAACTTCAAATTTTGTGGCTTTCCTTGTGTGATTAAAAGGTAAGAAAGTAGAAGCAAGAATTCCTGTTCAGCCAAGTAGAAAGTGCTCATTATCCCATCCTCATGTTGCAAATTTCCATTCCATAAAGACTCTTCATTAGAGTACTTTCATTTAATACAATTCAGCACATCATCCTTCCCCGTTAGAGACAGGAAAAAAGATAATTTTGTTTGAATATTATCTTACATAAATTAGTGTGCATAAGCTTGATTTGTATAATTACAGATGTTTGTAATAAAAGTATGTAGGGATCATGTCACAACTAAAAAGTAAAAATAAAATCACTTAACTGCTACAAGTCACAGCATTTTGTGCATAAATACATACATTAGATTAGTTGCAGAATTTCTATTTTGAGAAAAACTTTATATTAAAGTATAATGCACTTTACTAAGGATTGAAACATTTTATTGAGAAAAAATATATTTTTTTGGGGGGAGAGTCTGGTCATGGGGCCTGAACTCTGGGCCTGGGTGCTGTCTCTCAGCTCTTCAGCTCAAGGCTATCACTCTACCACTTGAGCCACAGTGCCACTTTCAGCTTTTTTTTTCTGCTTATGTGGTGCTGAGGAATCGAACACAGAGCCTCATGCATGCAAGGCAAGCACTCTACCACTGAGTCACCTTCCCAGCCCCTGAAAAATATATTTCTTAGAGATGTTTTTGCTTCATAATTTTAAGAAGAATAATGATCCCAAAATAATTATTTTTTATTGTTTCCCTGTTTCCATGTGATTAACTTTCAAATTAGAAATCCAGATATAAGATTTAATTTAACCAAAAATATTTATTGAGTATAAAGTCCTTCTACTCTCTACATTCTTCACACTAAGACCACCAAATATGAGTCTGAAATGATTAGTGTCTTTTTAACCTATGTTAATATTATTTACAATGTGAGTGAAATGTTTAAAAAGTAGTATTTATTTTAGCTTAATTGCTCTGAAGAGACAATAAATGATGTAATCAAAGGTTAAAAATGATTAGATTTAAAATTTACAATTCAGGAAATGGTTTTGACCACTCTGGTTACTGAAGCCCTCACTACAACCTCATGAGACAATTTATATTGATGAAGCAAAAATCCGAGGTTAGACATTTATGAATAAAAAATCATGTCATTCTGAACATGTAAAGCTACATTTCAAACAAAGAAAATTTAACTCTTAAATACCTGAATATGCTAGTACATTTAATTGCAGGGTAAGTACTTGTTCTGAAAGGAGATAGAAGTACATTTATTTTGAAATGTAAACCTAAGCATTCATTTGAATAAAATATAATGTTTAAAATATCACTCATTCAAGAAAGAAGATGTACAGTTAGTTGTTTTTCATGCCAATTATGTTCTCTATACTTACTACAAATACTAGATTAGTAAATCTAATTCATTGCTTTCTGGGAAATAGAAATTCAGTTTCCTAAAACTCATGACTATAACTTTTTCTCAAACAATTGCTAAATAATTGTTTTATATTTTTTGTCATGGAATCTTATTTGACTTTTTTATTCATTAAGTTAAATAATTGGCCAATAACAATATAAATTATGTAAGAACAAAGTTTATCTAACACAATATTTCTTTCACAAGACATATGTCTCTTTTAAAGAACATTAGAAGGCAGTGTGTTCTTTATTAATTTTTAGTTATTTTCTTAATGGTTATTAATTGTCAGAAGTGGCAATTCTATAATATATTTAAAGAATTTGATTATAGTCCCTCTATTTCCTTTCCATTACTCCTTTCTCTAAAGATCTTCTGTTTTTCACATAAAATTACATCTTTGTATATGTGCATATAAACTAATTTAGAAGATTTAAGCTAAACTGCAACTTAATTCAAGCTGTACAGTGGATTAATAAGATGAATAAAAACTTGAATATTTTTTGTTAACTTCTGAATTGAGTTATCATTATTATTATGGTTAGGGTTAGGACCCCAGGCAGAATTAGAATTAGGGAAATAGAAAATTTAACTTCAACACAGGATGACCCATTGCAACAATGATACTCAAAAGACACTATGTTGTAAATGAAGTTTACACCATGGGGAGGGAGGAGTAAGGGAAGTGGGGAGGGATGGGTTAGTGGGAGAACAAGACAGAAGGGGGTAACAATGCTCAACAAGAAATGTACTCTTTATATTACATGTGTACTTATTCGCTCTTTAAAGCATCCTTACAACAAAATAAAATTTTCAAAAAATAATGAAAAATAAAACCTGTTAGGAAATATGAAAACACTTAGAAATTTAGGTTCAAAATGCAAGTAATAATTAGACGTACACGCTGAGCAAGAGTTAGGATAAATGTGAAAAAAGAGGCTTGCTATTAACATGATGATTCGGTTATATGTAGGCTTAGGCTTAGGCAAGGTGTTCCAGTTAGAGCTGGGGTTAAGATGAGAAAAAGATGTAAGATATTGTGAAAAACTGCCACATATTTTAAGAAGAATGAATGGCATCAAAGTTAGAATGAATGAAAACCAGTGTTTATATTACTTTAAACATTCAGATATAATTTGGTTTAAAGTGTGAGATACTTTTTTGTTCTAATTACGGTTAGGGAAGGATAAGCTTTAGGGTAACTTTTAGTTTTCTACTAAGAAGTAGAAGCAAAAAAATGTGTGATTGAATAGAATCTAGACAATTTTCCTTACATTAACCATTTGGAGTTAAATCAGACTGTGACTAGGATTAGGTTTCTGGTTAACCGGGGTAGAGGATAGAGTACAGAAATGGGTTAAATTAGTGGCTTGTGCCTATTTTCCTAGCTACTCACGAAGCTGATTTCTGAGGATCCCAGTTCAAAGCTAACCCGGGCAGGAAAGTCTGTGAAACTTTTATCTCCAATTAACCACCAGAAAATCCAAAAGTGGTGCTGTGGCTCAAGTGGTAAAGCTCCCACATTGAGCTAAGAACTCAGGGATCGTGTCTAGGCCCAGAGTTCAAGTTCCACTACCGACAAAAAGAAAAAAAAAAGAAATGTGTTAAATGATAAGTAAAGCTGAACTTATTTTAGGTTCTAGGAATTCAGGAAATGCTGAGATAATGGAAGTACAATGTATTTCATAATATCAGGATTTGCAATCAATGAGTATAATGATTCCTCTTATGGAACAAGATACATTCAGAATTAAGAGTGAGAAAATCTGTAGGGTTTACAGAAAACCTGCAATTTATTTCAAGAATTACAAGTGGAATTTCAGTTAGGATTGTAGAAAATGAGCATTTTTCATAAATTTTAGAATTGGGATACTGTTAGTGTCAAGGTTATGGTTAGGATGCCAGCCATGGTTAGGGTTAGAGTGAAGGAGAAAAAAAATGGGGCTCAAATTGAAGGTAAATTTAGACTAAGACTAGTAAGAATTAGAATGAATGTGAACTAGAGTATTGTTATTAGAATATACTTACAGTTAGACTTATGGTTATTGTCAATGTTCCAGTTAAGATTATGTTAGGATTAGAAAATGACTAAGATATTCGAAAAATAAATGAAACCTAATTTTGGAAGTCTTATTTGAATCAAGTTAGGATGAGTGAAAACTAGTGTAATTGTGTTAGTGTTAGTATTGTCATATAATTAGGATTAAGATTAAGATCAGTATTTTGTTCTGATTATGATTACTGTTATGAATAAGAAAGTTTTTAGTATAAACTTGAGTTTTTACTTACAAGTAGAAGCAAAAATGTGAGATTGAATAGTAAGTAGAGCATTATCATTATATTTATTTCTCAGTGATCATTCTCATCATGATTAATGAGAGGTTTAGGCTGAAAGTTAGCATTAAGTAATGGACTAGATGGTAAGTAAATCTGAAACTGTTTTAGGGTACAGGGTTTCTGGAAAAGGTAGGATGAATGGAAACTACAATATTTTTCCTGATAATGAGAATTTGAGGACAAGTAATATAATGGTTCATGTTAGGGAACAAGATAACTTCAGAAGTAGAGTCAGAAAATTTGTGGGAATGAGGGCAAACTGAAACTAATTTCCAGAGTGCAAAATGGAGTGTTGATTAGAATGATTTAAATCTAGAGTCATTTTCTTAAATATTAGAATTGGACTATCAAGGTGAAAGGTTTCAGTTCCAGTTGGGGTTAGTGAAATGGAAAGATAAGGGTCCAACTGAAAGTAAATCTTCGAATAACAAGTCGAGTTAGAATTAGGATGAATATGAAATAAGAAACTGCTAACAATACTAAGATTAGGTTATGATTAGTGTGAGCATTAACCTCAATATTTCAGTTAGGGCTTGGGGTACAATAATGGCAAGATAATGAGTAAAATTACAAACCATTTTGAGAAAGATGAGTTGAATCAAAGGATGAATAAAAACTAATGTATTTGTGTGGCTTTTAGAATCCAAAGCCCATTAGTTCCAGGGTTAGGGTTACTTTTCTAATTCAGGTTAGGCTTAGGATTAGGGAAGGTTAAGCTTTAAGGTAAAACTGAATTTTCTGCTAACACTTTCAAGTAAATTAAGTTTGAAACTTACCAAAAACTACAGAGTTTCTCTAAGTTTCCTATGCAGGGCTCAATGGGGTTAAATTTAGAGTTAGGTTTCTAGTAAGGTTTAGATATATAGTAAGGGCTAGGAACTAGAGTAGATTTTAAGTAAACATGCAACTTCTTTTTGGAGATACAGGAGTTCTGTAAAAGTTAATATCATTGGAAACTATGGTATTTTTCATGATATGAGGATTTGAGGTTAATGATTCATAATAGAGAAAAAGATAGATTTCAGATTCCAAGTCAGGGAATCTGTAGGATTTGGAGCAAACTGCAAATCATTTCAAAGAAAATGAGTATCTGTAAGGATGTATCTAAACTTCAGAATTTTCCATTAATTTTAGGATTGGGTTACTATTATCATCAAGGTTACTCTTAGGGTTGTGACCAGGATTAGAGTTAGGATTAGGGAAATTAAAGGTTGAGAATTTGAGTGAATTACTTCCCTTGTGTATGTATTGCACTGTTCTAAGGCTTGAACTCAAGGCTTGGGTTCTGTTCCTGAGCTTTTTGCTGTAGGCTACGAGCCGCGAATCCAATTCCAGCTTTCTTTGGCAGTAAATTGGAGATGAAAATCTCACAGACTTTCTTATCTGAGCTGACATTGAACTGAGATCCCCAGATCCCTGCCTTCTGATTAAAGTTAGGTTTAAAGGCATGAGCTACCAGTGCTCAGGACAGTGATTGACTTTTATTGACTGTTTTCACTTATGTTCCAGATCAAGAGTTAAATTCACTCAATCTTCAAGGAAATAGAAGAGGCAATCCAAAAATTCATATGGAACAATAAAAGACTCTGAATAGCAAAACCGATCCTCAACAGAAATAACACTGCTGGAGGAATATCAATACCAAATTTCAAACTCTACTATAAAGCCATAGTAATCAAAACAACTTGGTAATGGCACAAGAACAGACCTCAGGACCAATGGAATAGAATTGAAAACGCAGAAATGAACCTATAGACCTATAGCCATCTAATTTTCAATAAGGGAGCTAAAACAATAGAATGGAAGAAAGACAGCCTCTTTAGTAAATGGTGCTGGCAAAATTGGTTAACTACTTGTAGAAAACAAAAGCTAGATCCTTATATATCACCCTGTACCAGAATCAACTCCAAATGGATCAAAGACCTCGGAATCAAAGCTGACATTCTCAAAACATTACAGTATGGAATAGGAGAAACCCTAGGTCTCCTTGGCACAGGCTGAAATTGTCTTAATAGAGACACGGAAACACAACAAATCAAAGAAAGGTTGGACAAATGGGATTGCATGAAGTTGAAGAGCTTCTGCATGGCAAAGGACATAGGTAGCAAGATCAATAGAAAGCCCACGGATTGGGAGAAGATCTTCACTAACCATACAACGGACAAGGGTCTCATATCTAAAATATACTTGGAACTCACAAAATTAAATCCCCCAATAACAAATCCTCAAAGAAACAACTGCCCAATAAATAAGTGGGCTAAAGACTTAAAGGGAAACTTCTCTGAAGAGGGAAGAAGGATGGCCAATAGACACATGAAGAAATGCTCAACATCCCTAGCCATAAAAGAAATGCAAATCAAAACAACATTAAGATACCACCTCACTCCAGTTAGAATGACTAAAATCAAGAACTTTAATAACAACAGATGCTGGAGGGGATGTGGACAGAAGGGAACCTTATTGCATTGTTGGTGGTCATGTAAAGTTGTTCAACCACTTTGGAAAGTAGTATGGAGGTTCCTCAAAAGACTCCACATAGAGCTCCCCTATGACCCAGCAATCCCACTTTTGGGCATTTACCCAAATGTTTGCAAACAAGACCACACTAAAGCTACCAGCACAACTATGTTTATTGCAGCAGTATTTACTATAGCTAAGATATGGAACCAACCCAGATGCTCCTCAGTAGATGAATGGATCAAAAAAAATGAGGTATATATACACAATGGAATTCTATGCCTCCATCAGAAAGAATGACATTGCCCTATTTGTTAGGAAATGGAAAGTCTTGGAAAAAAATTATATTAAGTGAAGTAATCCAGGCCCAAAGAAACATAGGTCCCATGGTTTTCCTTATTTCCAATATCTAGATTATGTCTGAGTCAAGCAGAAAAGGTCAGATAATGTGTTAGGGAAATGAACCCTAAGATATGTATTCAAATGCTTTTTTTTCTTTCCTGAGATTGTTTCTAACAAATTTGTAAGATATTTCTTTGTTGCTTTGTATGTCCCTCCCCCACAGTATAACCCCTGCTTTCACTGTATTTGATGTCGGTATAATTTGTTTAGGGGAAGGGAAAATCAAATCGTTTAAATAGAGATACAGTTGGACCCATTGCAACAATTAGATGTACAAATCGTTATTTCTAAAATGAACTTTACAATTTTCATGCGGGGATTGGGGAAAATTAGAGGGGTAGGGGGAGGATGGGAAGGAATGGGAAGGGGAAACAAAGGAGGAGGCTACAATGGTTGATAAAAAATGTACTCATTATCTTGCCCATGTAATTGTAACCCTTCTGTACAGTATTTTCACTTTAAAAAAAAGACTTGAATTCAATATCTGATAGCTTTGCTCATTAGGTAGCACTCTGCCACTTGAGCCATATCTCCAAAAATGATTTTTTTAAATAGCTGGAAAACATTAATTTTTCTTCAGATGATATGCTTCATTAGTGTTGTTCTAAAACTCATCCAAATGAAAAAAGATTTATAGACCCTAGAGATGATCTGAGCAGATTCTCATGCTTTGCTTCTAATGGCATAACATTTTAGGGACATGATTTTTAATTATTATTTTAAGTAACAAAGGAGTTATCATTAAACAAAGCAGTTTATGCATACAATATACCTTGATCAATGACAACCCTTTCAACATTCTCATCCATGTCTCCTCTATGAACCTCTTCCTTAACTCTTTTTAATTTTGTACGATATTTACTGGATTCCTCTCTGCACTTCACCCCTGTTCTCCTTTTCATTCTTCTCATTTTCCCCCTTCACCCCTCTTTTGACTACCCACTTCCATATTATCCAGTAACTCTACTCCTAGGCATTTACCTGAACATTTACAAACTAGGATGTAGTAAAAGTTTCAGCACAACCATGCTTACTGAATCACCCTACCTACCCCTCAAGAGAGAAATGAATCAAGAAAATGCAATACACACACACGCACATGCGTGCGCACGCGCGCGCGCACACACACACACACACACACACACACACACACACTGGAAATTCTACTTACCCATCAGAAAGAATATTGTCCAATTTGTATCTCATTTCTCATTTCTTCTGCCTGGTATCCCATTGTTGCCATACTGTCCCTGTACTGCAGTAACTGACACATGCAAACTGATGTAAAATATTGTCAGGGTTATTGGCTAGGAATAGATTCCTGAATAAGTTCTTTGCTCATTCTCTTCGTCTATTCATGCCTTTGAGTAGTGATTGTACAGATTCATTTGTACCATTTGCTACACACAAAAGAGATGAACCACTTGTATGTATATATACATACATACATGGATATATGCATTTTATGATTTCAAGAATTATGGAGCTAACAAAAATCATATGCATTTTCCTTCCTTTTCAATTCTTTCAAAGCCTAAATTACTTTGTCTCTTTTGAATACCTAATTTTAAAGAGAGTGTCATCATCTCTAATCTGTCAGTGCCCTTGAAATTAGATGTTCCAATAAATCAAAATTACTTAGGCTTTTTGGTGGAAGAGAAGAGTATTACTAGGGTTTTATTCAGGACTTTGGTTGTATAGCACCAAGCAGCTCAACTACTGTTGCCATGGTTCTAGTCCCTTTTATTTGCTTGAGTTCTTGAAGTTTTTGCCCAGGTCTGATCTTAGATTGACTGAGACTTTGCTACCTATGCCTCCCACATAATTAGGTAGGATTACAGATGTGAACCAGGATGGCCAGATCATTTGTTGAGATGGCTGTCTTGGCAGTTATTTCTCTGGCCTGGCCTCAGACATTTCTGCTTCTCAATCAGCTAGGATTACAGATGTGGGCTACTATACTTGGTGTACATGACACCTTCCTTTTTTTGAGAGGTTTTTATTGTAAAAATACTGTATAGAGGGGTTATAGTTACATGAGCAAGGTAATGAGTGCATTTTCTATCAAGCATTGCTACCTCCTCCTTTGTTTTTCCCCTACCCTCCCTTCCCTCCCACCTTCACAACTACACTCCCTCTTCCCCCTTTCCCCACTTCCCTGCCTAAATTTAAACTTCCTTTCTCAACATAGTGTCTTGTGTATCTCATTGTTACAATGGGTCAGCCTGTATCCTTGTTTAAACATTTTGTTTTCTCCCTTCCCCTCCCCAAGCTAGAGAAGTGTGTATACAAGATGCAGGGCACCGACATCAAATACAGTGAAAACAGGGGTTATACTCTGTGGGAGGAACACACAAGGAAACAAAAAAAATCACAATATAGATGATAAACCCCTATCTTGAGGTTTATTTCACTTCACATCATCTTATCTGATCATATATACATAGATTTTGAACTTTTATACTTGTCCCAGACATATACTAGTTATTGCAGATAAGGGAAACCATAGGATATATGTTTCTTTGGATCTGGCTTACTTCACTTAATATAATTTTTTTCCAAGACTCCACTTAGAGCTCTCCTATGACCCAACAATCCCACTTTTAGGCATTTACCAAATCATCACAAACAAGACCATACTAAGCTACCAGCACAACGATGTTTATTGCAGCAGTATTTGCTATAGCTAAGATATGGAACCAACCCAGAGGCCCCTCAGTAGATGAATGGATCAAGAAAATGTGGTATATACACACAATGAAATCCTATACCTCAACAGAAAGAATGCCATGGCTCCATTTGTTAGGAAATGGAAAGACTTGGAAAAATTATATTAAGTGAAGTAAGCCAGGCCCAAAGAAACATAGGTCTCATGGTTTCCCATATTTGCAATAAGTAGTATATGTCTGAGACAGGTAGAAACAGTCAGATAAGTAGATGTTAGGCAAAATGAACCCCAAGATAAGGATTCAAATGATTTTTCTTTCTTGTGATTATTTCTAACATATTTATAAGATGATTTTTTTGTTGCTTTGCATGTCCCTCCCACACGGTACAACCCCTGTTTTCACTGTATTTGATGTTGGTATAATTTGTAGAAGGGAAGGGAAAAAACAAATTGTTTAAATAGGGGTACAGGTGGACTCATCACAACAATGAGATGTACAAGACGTTATGTTGAAAAAGGAACTTTACAACTTTGGATTGGGGTGCGTATGTGCGGGGGGTGGATGGGAAGGGGAAACAAAGGAGGAGGCAATTCTTGATAAGAAATATACTCATTACATTGCCCATGTAATTGCAAACCCTCTGTATGGTATTTTCCCAATAAAAAAGAGAAAATGTCGTGTGTGTGTGTGTGTGTGTGTGTGTGTGTGTATCACATTGTATATATTTATATATGTATATGTGTATATACATACATATATATAGATGTATATATATATATATAAATACATACATATATATAGATGTATATATATATATATATATATATATATATATATATATATATATATATATAAAACCATAGATTCCGTAGTTTCCCTTACTTGCAGTAACGAGTACATTAGTACATGGTATCATATGACCATATAAGATGATGTTAAGTGACATGAACCCCAAGAGAGGGACACAAATGATTCCATGAGATTCTTATCTCTATATAATCCCCCAGAGAAAGTTGGAAGGAGAGCTATGGTTCAATTATTGAGCACCACCCTTTAGGGAAAAAGCTTAAGTGAGCAGGTAATGTCCTGAGTTTAAACATCAGCACTCAAAAAAGTTGATTTCTTTTCCTTGAGGTTTTTATTAAGTTGCTCAGAAAATACTCAACATTGAATTTATGTTTAGTATTACTATCAAAATTATGTTATATTTATTGATGTTTTTCTTTATTTTCCTAAATTTTACTTACACATTAATATCCAGTAATGGAAAGAGATGATTAGTGTTTCACAAGTTTTTATGGCAGTTGAATATATGGATGAGAGATGCTTACAAGGAGTTTGGACTGAAAATAGATATGTGCAAGCTCTTCACATAAATATGTTATAGTTGAAGAATCTGTGGTTCTGTATGAAATAAAATAAAGAAATCAGCAAGGAAAGGTAAGGTATGACTCTGAAAAGCACACAATTTTGGAAGATAAAAAGACAATGAATATATGTAGATTTTGGTAAGAACTTTGTAACACACCTAACATTTTATTTCTTAAAATTTCTACTGTAAGGCATTTCAGTTAACTTTATTTTACAAAGTTAAACATGATTGGCATTTAATACTTACTAGCTTCTGTCTCAGGTGAGCAATTATTCTAACCAGGTGCCAGGGGTTCATGCCTATAATCCTAGCTACTCCAAGGGCTGAGGTCTCTAGATCCTAGTTCAAAGCCAGGTTGGAGAGGAGAGTTGGTGAGACTTTTCTGTTCAAATAACCATGAGAAAACTGGAAGTGGCATTGTGGCTCAAAGTGGCAGCACTAGCCTCGAGCAATAAATTTCAGATACAGAACCCAAGTTGTGAGTTCAAGTTCTCTGAAATTATTCTTAAAATATTTGTTCTCAGGATTTCATTAACTTGTCTAGAAGAATGTTTTAAACTTAGGGATGTTTTATTTTATGTTGTCAGCATTGATTTTTAAGATGTGCAGAGAAAAATTAAAGTCAGAACTGGTTTGTATTGTGTTGTATTAGGCATTGCCTCTACACACAGAGATCAGCTGGAAAGCAGATGGTCAAATCCTGGCTGTTGGCAATGAAGATGGATACGTGTTTCTTTGAGCAAATAAACAAAATATGTAATGGCAGCCTTTATCTATAATACCTTAATTGTAACAAAATTAATATTATTACTATTATTATTTTTGTCAGTTGTGGGGCTTGAATTCTGTGTCTGGGCATTGTCCCTCAGCATTTCAGCTCAAGGCTAGCACTCTACTACTTGAGCAACAGTGCCACTTTACATTTTCTGAACCTTTAGTTGGAGATAAGGGTCTCACAGACTTTATTGCCCAGGCTGGCTTTGAATAGAGATCTTCAGTTCTCAGCCTCCTTAGTAGCTAGGATTACAGGTATGAGCCACTGGGGCCTGGCAGTAAAATTATTTTGAAAAAGAAAAATCCCATGATTCTATCCTTAAACGATTACAATCTGGCAAGTGTATCTGTAACGTTAGTTGTATCAAGTAACCATAGGCAGCAATCATTTTTAGATCTCACTATGTCCTGTCCAATGCCAGATAATATTTCATTAATTTACTTTTTCCTAACAAAGTTCATTATGAATTCTCAACAGCACAATTTTCTAGTGAGTAAAAAGAATTATTCAGAATATTTATTTCAACAAACAGCATTTTGAACTTAAAAAATTTTTTTTTCCAGTGCTGGGGCTTGAAATGAGGGCCTGGGCACTCTCCCTGAGTTTATTTTGCTCAAGGGTAGCACATTACCAATTGAGCCACAGCACCACTTCCAGTTTTTCTGCTTACATCATACTGAGGAATCAAATCAAGTGTGTCATGCATGCGAGGCCAGCACTCTACCACTAACCACATTCCCAGTCATTCGGTCCTGGTATATTTCGCCTTCTAGATGAATAGAAACATTCCAGCCTCTGAACTTGAAGCTGATCCCTGCCATCCAACGACATCACAATCTTGTGAGTAGCACTAACTGGCCTCATGAGCATAGCAGCCAGCTAGAGCTCAGCTGTCTTATGGCCTTGGCCTCCAACAATGCAGTCATTTCTGTGCACAGACTGAAAACTGTCATAGGTAAGTTTGATATATTCCATCCTATTCTCAGAGACTTGCCATTCTCAGCTTTGTATGCTTTAAATTCTGTTAAACATTAATTACTATTTCCCACCATTCTCAAACGTAACATGTATGTCTTACTTTAAAATTTATTCAAACATGCAAAAATGTTAACATAGTTGCTGTCCACTAGTGGTTCATGTTTTAAAATCTAGCTACTTTAGAGGTCAAAAACTGAGTATCTTGGTTTAAAGCAGCCCAGGCAGAAAAATCTGAGATATTTCTCCAATTCAGAAACCAAAATTCAGAAGCGGAGATGTGGCTCAAGTACTAGAGTGTCAGCTTTGAGCAAAAAGACTAACCAAGTATAATTGGTCTACTTCAGACTCACTCATGGAGCGCGCGCGCACACACACACACACACACAGACACACACACACACACACACACACACACACACACACACACACACACAATGTACATTCTCCTAGACAACCCTTCTTGAGCAATATTCAATGTCATTAACCTAATTCATTCTTTCCAAATTATTATGGTAGGGATTAATCTACATTTGTATTTATGATAATGCATTTTTTTCTTTTTTTTAATTTAATTTAATTTTATTTGTGAACATACTGTACAGAGGGGTTACAATTACATGGGCAGGATAATGAGTACATTTCCTACCAAGCATTGCAGCCTCCTCCTTTGGTTTACCCTTCACATCCCTTCCCGGCCTCCCCCCTCCCCCCAATCCCAATCCTTCTCCTTTCCCCCCCTTCCCCCCCACCCCCGTTGTAAAGCTCGTTTTGGACATGACAACTTGTACTTCTCATTGTTGCAACAGGTCCGCCTGTATCCTTAAACAACTGGTTTTTCCCCATCTCCTCCACAAGTTATACTGACATCAAATATATTGAAAGCAGGGGTTATACTGTGGGGGAGGGACATACAAAGCAACAAAGAGATAATCTTATAAATGCGTTAGAAACACATGCATGAAAGAAAAAAACATTAAAATACATATTTAAGGGTTCATTTTCCTGACAATATCTAGTATATGTATGAGTCAAGCGGAAAAGGTTTGATAATGCATTTTTGTACTTTTTCTTTTTCACTTT
Organism: Dipodomys merriami; assembly: GCF_024711535.1. Lineage (NCBI taxonomy): Eukaryota > Metazoa > Chordata > Mammalia > Rodentia > Heteromyidae > Dipodomys > Dipodomys merriami. Next base: position 783,484 of record NW_027206044.1, on the reverse strand, counting down.
TTTTTGGTACTTATGTGAGAGAACAGTGTTTTGTGAAGACTAAACAGAAATCAATGTGTCAGTAAATAGATAGTGACAGACTGAAAGATGCAGATAATACCACTTGAAATTTTATTTCTCCAAATTTAAATATATATGCATATGTATGTATTTAAAATTTCTGACAAGATTTTATTTCCATTAACAATGATCTATTTGTTCCATTTTATAAATTTAACATATTGTATGTTTCATAGTAGATTAATACTTATAGAATTTCTTTCCTTTGGAGACAATGTTCTGCAGTGTAGACCAGGCTTTCTTCAACTCCTAATTCTCCTGTGTCAGGTTCCTGAGTAATGATTGCATTACCATGTGGTAGCATAGTATCATGTCCAGCTATATTATTTACATTTTGTACAGTAGAATATTAATATGAACAGCTTTAAGCCACATATCTTCATGAGCATGAATGAATTTCTTGCAGAAAATGTTATAAATAGAATTACTGAGTAAAGCTAATTATGGTAGACATGACTGTAATCCTAGTTTCCAGGAGGATTGTAAACTTAAGAGAAGCCTGAGCTACACAGTAAGTCCCTTTTAAACCAAAACAACAACTGTTGAGCTTGGAAGAAGGAAAGTATTGTTAAGTGGGGTGAGAGGAACATACAAAATGTAGTGTGTGTTTGTATGTGTGTGTGTGTGTGTGTGTGTGTGTGTGTGTGTGTGTGTGTGTGTGTGTGTGTGTGTGTGTGTGGTTGTGCTGGACCTAGGGCTTGAACTCAGGACCTGGGCACTGTTCCTGAGGTTTATGCTCAAGTCTAGCACTCTACCACTTGGACCAACCTCCACCTCAAGCTTTTTTAGAAGTCATTGGAGATGAGTCTGATCCAGTTTTCTGTTCAGGCTTAGAACCTTGATCCTCTTTCTCAACCTCTTTTCTAAGTAAGATTACAGGCGTGAGTCTGTAGTAGTTGTTGTATTACTGTTAAGTAATATAGTAAACATGCCAGTTTATACTCCTTCCAGCAGTGCTTGAGTGTTGCATACACACCTAAGATAAAACCCACTCCATAATCCCGTGAGATACATATAGTTATGCTGACTTTACCTATGAAGAATTTGAGCTCCAGAGAGTTAGGTTAAGTTTGAGTTCCCATCTAGTATACAGTGGAGCCTGTATTCAAGCTCAACTAGATCTGTTTATTTCAGAAAACACGGAGTCGTCATCTGTTCTAGTCAACATGTGTTCTAGCAAGTACTGCTCATTGCAAGTACAGTTCTGTGCCTGACAGATTACCTTTCTCTCTCTTTAACTGTTTGCACCCCCTTTCATAAGCTAGGGAAGCACAAGTGATGAGAAGAGCCATTTTTGAAGGGGAAATTGATAGTGGGGTTTGAACTTGATATCACATACATATTAGTCAGATCTTCCATTTGAGTTATGCCTCCAGCACTCTATTTCTGTTTTATTTTTTGTATTATTATTACAAAGGTGAGTTACACAGAGGTTATAGTCATATAAGTCAGGTCTGGATATATTTCTTTTTTAAAATGTCACCCCTTCCCTTGCTCTCTCAATTTTTCTCTCTCACTAGTTTGGTTTTATTAAATTCCTCCTCCTCCTCCTCCTCCTCCTCCTCCTCCTCCTCCTTCTCCTTCTCCTTCTCCTCCTCCTTCTTCTTCTTCTTCTTCTTCTTCTTCTTCTTCTTCTTCTTCTTCTTCTTCTTCTTCTTCTTCTTCCTCCTCCTTCTTCTTCTTCTTCTTCTTCTTCTTCTTCTTCTTCTTCTTCTTCTTCTTCTTCTTCTTCTTCTTCTTCTTCTTCTTCTTCTTCTTCTTCTTCTTCTTCTTCTTTCTTCTTCTTCGAGATCTAGAAGGAATAGTTATATATTGTGGCAATGACTACATTTCTTTTGTCTTTGTTTTTGTTTCAGTAAGTAATAAGGCTTGAACCCAGGGCCTGAATACTGTCTCTGAGCTCTTTTGCTGAAGAATGGCACTCATATTGAGCCACAGTTCTACTTCCCTGAGTGCATTTCTTTTTGGACAATGTTAACCTTTCCCTTCATCTCTTCCAGTTTTCCCATCCTTCCCCACAAACAAGTTTCATAGGTCATTTTCAGCATAGTACCAATTGAATATCACTGATACACATGTTCATCATTTGTCTCTCCTTTTGAATGCCCCTTTAACCTCGCAAAGAGAGATAAAGATGAAACATGACAAAAATGAAATAAAATAAAGAAAATTATCTTGTTTCTGTTTCCTAGTCACTGGTTCTTTTTGAGATAAAATGTGTGTGTGTGTGTGTGTGTGTGTGTGTGTGTGTGTGTGTGTGTGCGCGCGCGCATGCGCATACTGGGGCTTGAACTCAGAGAGCTGATTTTTAGCTTTTTAACTCAAGGGTAACAGTCTATCACTTGAACCAAACTTTCACTTCTTGATTTTGAATGGTTAATTGGAGATCAAAATTTCACAGATTTTTCCCACCTGTTCTAGCTATAATCCACTTTCCTCAGATCTCAGCTTTATAAATAGCTAGAGTTACAGGTGTGAGCCACTGGTGATGCTTGGTCTACTTTCTTTTTGTTAAGTAGTTGAAATGTAAAAGACAGTTGTAACTATAATTAAAAAGAAATCCATTTAACTTTCCCAGCTTCATTAACTTTTAAAACTTTGTCACATTTGATATGTACAGAAAAACATTGTTTGTAAATGTTCCTGCAATTTGGTTTTCATCTGGGTTTTTTCCTCATAATGAACTTGATTTTATAGCTTTTTTACCTACTAAATATTGATGAGAATATGTCCAGAGGGCATTAATGACCTTTTGCTGGTTTTCATAAGGAAATGGTGCAAGCTAACACTTGTGATATATTTGTGTGCAGGACCCCGATGATATATCCACATTCTTAGCTAGAAAACAATAGTGCCTTTTATAAATCATCTAGATCTGGCAAAACCCTGACACAGGCCTTGTTACCACCTTCCTGTAGGTCCTCTTAGAGTGCAATCCTGCCTCTCCAGTGACCATGACAGAGCCCTGCTGGGCGTTCTTAGGACACAGTCAAGGTCACCAGTCAGGCTTGGCACCTACTGCTTCCTATGATGGAACTACACAGGAAATGTTAGGTCCTTAAGGTGTCATAAGTCCCGAGAGTTCTTCCTTGAACATTCGAGCCTAAGAATTAAGGAGAAATCAAACTCTCTCTTCCTTGTGCCAGTTGTGGACCTGTATTTCTTCTGCTGCTGTCATCTTCTGTGGAAAAAAATGATCTGAGCTCTATAAGCCATTTTGCTTATTCTAGGTCCTTAGGGTGAATCTGGCTTTTATACTTAGACAAAAAGAAATGTAGTGATAAAAAATAGCAAACTAAAATTTTTTCTAGTATATTTATTATCCAAATATGTTTTCATATCCTACCAATAATTCTTATTAGTAAGAGGCACTTAATTAGCAGTCACTCTCACAAACTCCTAAGTTCCTCAGTGAGCTGTGCGAGAGAAACCACAGCAAGTTTCAGGGGTCCTCCAGACTAACTTCTTGCCCAGGGAGGAGTGCCTCCAAATTAAACAAAGAATATCTCAGATTACATGTCCAAGCTATACATACCAAAGAAAACTAAGAACAAGAGATTAGTCTAACTTGGGAACAATGAAGATCACAAACACGAATTCTATGTTAACAGAAATGAAAAGAAATTTTCCTTTTTTCATATAATACAATAAAAAGCACTACTTTTCTCATTATCACTTAATTGTGGTTGTATGTACTGAGCACTAGCTCTTGAAAGTCCTAAAAAACTCTTTGACACAAACTCAGAAGTTCCATTGGTATTAGCTTGAGAGTTTATGGAAAAAATTACTTTTTATATTTTTAAAAATCTATTTTATTATAAAGATGCTGTACAGAGGGGTTACATTTACATGAGTAAGTTACATTTCTCATTGAACATTATTACCCACTTAGTGTTTTTCTCCCTGTCCCTTCGCTCCTCTCCTTCCCACCCCCATTACATTGTAACGTTAATTTCTGCCATAGTGTCCTGTGAGTATCATTGTTGCAATGGATCACCATTTGTACTTCTTTCAGCATTTTGTTATTTCCCTTCCCTTCCCCCAATCAGATAAAGGCATATACAGGATACAGGGTACTAGAATCAAAGACTGGAATTGCAATAAAAACAATAGGAAAAGAAAAATGACATAAAGTAAGAAGAAAGAACTATCTGCAGTACATTGGCTACATCAAGCTTGACAACTAAACGAAAGAAGACCTGCTGTTTCTATGTCTTGGTATTCATTTCAGTTAGCATCATTTTCTCTGGTCATATATATATTCATAACTCCTCAGCTATTATGATCCACTTTCAGGAGTAACAGGCTAATGCTAATCATTGCAAATGAGGGAAATCATAGAGCTTCTGTTTGTTTGGGCCTGGCTTGATTAATATAGTATGATTTTTTCCAAGTCTTTTCATTTTCTTACAAAAGGGACGATGTCATTCTTTCTGATAGAAGCATAAAATTCCATTGAGTAAATATACCACATTTTCTTGATCCATTCATCTATTGAGGGGTAAATGGGTTGTCTCTATATCTTAGCTATGTGTAACAATGCTGTAATGAACATAGTTGTGCTGGTAGCTTATTATACCCCAGTTTGAGATCATTTGGATAAATTCTGAGGAGTGGGGTGGTTAGATCTTAGGGAAGTTCTATGTTTAGTCTTTTGAGAAACCTTCATTCTGCTTTCTAGAGTGGTTGAACCAGGTTACATTCCTACCATCAGTGTAGTAGTGTTCCTATTTAGCCATATCCACCCCAGCATCTGTTATTATTTGTTCTCTTGATAATGGCCATTCTAACTGGGGTGAGTGGAATCTAAATATGGTTTTGGTTTTAATTTGCATTTCTTTTATGACCAGTGATGGTGAGCATCCCCCTTCTCTTTCCAAGAGGCCACGCTATTACAGGTTTCTAGTGTCTCAACAGAAGCATAGAAACTTGTAATATTGTGTGCTTTTTGTTGTACATTCACTTCACTTGAAGTTTTCAATGACTCCTATAACTTACAGCAAAGATTTATACTAATTACCTTACTGAAAAAAACACTGATTTTCAAAAAGCATAGAAAAAATATCTTTGCCAGGGGTCCCAGTGAATACTAAGGAAGTTTCTTTAGTGGGAAATTTTATTTGGTTGCTTGTTTGTTATGTCATTTTAACACATGTTGAATTTGGTGTTTCCCCACCAAATCTTCAACAAACTAGCAACTATGTTGCCTCATTGCATTTTGCTTCAAAAGTTACAAAATATTCTGACATATTTTTGGTTTGGTGTTTGGGGGTCGCTTTTGGAGTGCTAGTGGGCCTGTACTCAGGCTTGAACTGAGGGTCTGGAACTCCAGTTTAGATTGTTTACCACAATGCTGTCACTGTGCCACTCAAACCACATATCCACTTCTGGCTTTTTCTACTAAATTGAAGATAATAATCTTGGGGATTTATTAGCTTAGGTTGGCGTCAAACTGTGATCCTCAGATCCCACCCTCGTGAGCAGCTAAGATTACAAGAATGAGCCAGATGCTGGATATATTGTGCTCCCTATGAAACCTAAACAAGGGCACATAATACTGAAGCATGTGTGTAAGGTTATGTATTTCAAACTTAGTTAGAAAAATATAGCCCGTGTGTGTGTGTGTGTGTGTGTGTGTGTGTGTGTGTGTGTGTGTGTGTGTGTGTGTACATAATATCAATGTGCAGAGGGAAATGAGGATGTATCTGATTTTGAGGAAAGATTTCACCGGGGCTTTTCAAAGACTGAACTACACTGTACAGAATGCCTGAGACTAAAGGTGAGGTAAATGATGTCATCTCTTATTCATCTACATCCCTTGCTAACATTTGCATGTACTGTGGTGTTGCCATGATTATTTTGTGTATGAGAGCCAGTGCTGGGGCTTGAATTCAGGACCTAGGTACTGTCACTTAGCTTTTGTATATGAAGCTAGCATTCTACCATTTGAAGCACAGCTCAGGTTTCTGCATTTACTGTTTATTTTTTTCAAACTTCCTGTGATTGTTTATGTTTTCACTTTCTTTTTTGGCTTTTTTTATTGTGAAATACTGTACAGAGGGGTTACAATTGAATGGGCAAGATAATGAGTACATTTCTTATCAAGAATTGTAGCCTCCTCCTTTGTTTCCCCTTCCCATCCCTTCCCATCCTCCCCCCGCCCCCCAACCAGTCCTCCCCCCAACCAAAGTTGTAAAGTTCATTTTCAACATAACGACTTGTACATTTCATTGTTTCAATGGGTCCACCTGTATCCCTATTTAAATGATTTTTCCCTCTTCCCCTCCACAAATTATACCGACATCAAATACAGTGAAAGCTGGGGTTATACTGTGGGGAAGGGACATACAAAGCAACAAAGAAATAATCTTATAAATGTGTTAGAAACAATCGCATGAAAGAAAAAAAACTTTTGAATACATATCTTAGGGTTCATTTCCCTAACATCAACTTATCTGGGAAGGTGGCTCAGTGGTAAAGTGCTTGCCTTGCATTTACTGTTTAATTGGAGGTAAGAATCGTTTTTGTTCAGTTGGCTTTGACCTGAGTTCCTCATATCTTAAGGTTCTGAGTAGCTAGTTTTACAGGCCTGAGCTTCCAATGCCTAGCTTTTCATTATTAATGTTACAAGCTACATGCTCACACACATTCCTTTCATTAAAAAATCTCACTCTTCAGGCTGACTGACAAGATGTGAGGAAAGATGGTTGAGTAGATAAGTTACCAAATGGGCCTCTAGCTCCATTAACATCATTCTGGCAGTAACTTTCATTTCAGTGTGTGAGTACATATTTCCACTCTCACTTAGCCTTTATTAACTACCTTTTTGAACTGTTTTTGATACATCTTTTAAACATTATCTCCCAAATAGGAGATATTATGTGACTGTATTTGATAATATTTCAGATGGGGGTAGTCTTGTGTGTCTGGATGTCTGTTGTCTGAGGCCGTCTAGCTGGGCTTCAGGTACAGAGCTAATGCTTCCTGTCTGCTGATTGCAGAGAGGAAGGTTTTCTTCCTGGTCAGGCTTTGATTTGAGATCCTTTCATGTTAGACTTCTAAGTAGCTAGGATAATATCCCTGAACAAGATGTAGTTGATATGAGAGCCATCATCTAGGCAATTCTTTGTTGCTCCCTGTGCATTTAACAGTTCCCTTTATATGCAGTAGGCTCTCTTGTACAGCCCCCTGTCACTCCGTGTTCCCCCCCCCAACAGAACACATATGCACAATGCTTCATTGTAGGCTTAAAAAGAAACATATTTAGGATTCATGAATCTAGAATATATCAAAAACATTGACATTTTAAGAAAGTTAGAAAAATAAGTAGAATGAACATTTTACAACAATCAAAACAAAAAGAAAAATAAAGATTTTCCCAGGAAGGGGGAAGGGAATTTCTGAGTCTAGATTGGCCTCTAGGTTGCCTTTAGGCAGAAATTCTGCCTCAGAATCCTCAAAGGAATTTACTTCCTCATTAAAGACAGGATTTTCTTTGTGAGTCCAAGAGGGACAGATTCTAATTTCTCAATGGAAAATTGGATCCCCTGAAGGAGGACAAATTGGTCTGGGTATTCTGTGAGGAAAGATACCCTTTCCTCAACTGAATCTAGATTTTGGACCTCACTTAATGGTTTTCCTGAACATAGACTGGGGTCATTTTTCATTAGCACACATTTATCCTGCACACCTAGATGTGTCTTTTTGACTGGTTTGGAGCCGATCCAGCTAGACTGTGAATATCAGTGAAAGTCATTCTGGATCATCTTCTTCCTTGGTGATATGTGCAGGTGCACCTGCATCACATGTGGGGTTCAGAACCAGTGGGATGTCCAGGACTCAAAGCCTGCTTGAGCCTTTCTACAAATTCAAAAAAGAAAACCCTCTATGTTGACATGCTTTCTGGAGATCAGTGATGCCTTCCGATCTCTATCAGGCAACATAGATGACATCATTGATGGGTTCTTTATCTGGAGTTCTGCAGGAGCTGCTCTACGGTGAGCATGGAAATATTTACAGGAGTCTTAGAACTATAGAAGTTAAGATGTGAATAAATTTCATGAGGATTTAATGGGAGAAGCTGTAGAACTTGAGTATGTACTGAACACTGATGAGAAGTTAGGATGTTTCTAATGAGTGGCTGCTTCCAAGTTCTTTCAAAAGGAGAACAGATATTAACTGGCAAAGAATATCCATAAAAGGATATTTTGCCAAGCTGGGGTGTACTAAGGGCTCTTGGCCAATCACTCACATCTCTGGAGACTCAGGTTCCATCCATACTCACCAGCTCTAAGGCATCTAAACAAGGACGATTTCCTCTTTTTCTTGGTCTCATGGGTCATGCGTTCCTCTATCTAAATTTGTAAGCTCCAGAAGAATATATAAGCAGAAGAGCAAGTCTGAAGAGGGCATGTTGAGCTTGACATACTGTGTAAGTTCTTTCAGGGTGTCATGGTTCTTGTGGCCATAGAAACCATCAGGGTAGAAGACCATCCTCATAAGGAAGATGGAACAAACCATGCTGTGGGCATATTGGTGACAAGGAAAATGAGAGCCCGCCCTCCCCATCCTGAGCCTTATACTAAAGCATTTTTCTGGCGGGATGTGCATGTTGGGAAGTGGGAAGAGACTTCTGCAAGCAGGATGTTCCTCACAACCCAGTTCTAGGAAATTCTCAAATACAATCCTCAAAAATTCCCCATGTGATAGGAGGAAAAAGTGGTTTCCCCACTGAATCTGAATTGTTATACACAGTCCTCCTTGTCATCCATGAGAGTCCAAATGCACAACCACATCCACAACTGTGTATTCTGCTATCCACTGAAGTGCCAAGCCTCAACCCCCTGGTGAAAATCACAACTGGTGTGCAAAGAAGAAAGTTGACTTATATCAGAAATCTCAAAGATACCCAGATTTCAAGGACAGAATTTCTCTTTGTGCCAACATCCACTTACTTCTTCATCTTGTTCATCTTCCTTCCAGTTACAGTAGAAGGATCTATACTGATGGGAGGAGAGGAGGAGGCTAACTCTATGCTTCTCCTTTTCTGAAATAACAGAACACACATGGGACTGGCTAAGTCCCAAATGGCAATGTAAACATGACAGACAAAAAGTGGAGATATGTCTATACAATTTCATGCAAATTCTGTGAGGATGCTTATATGGATCTGTCCAACTAAGTGCACAATGGCTCATGCCTCTAATCCTACTAATCAGGAGGGTGAGATCTAAGAATCACAGTTTGAACCCAGTCTAGTTTGTAAAATTCTAAGGACACTTTTCTTCAATTAACCGGCCTAAGGCCAGACCTGGATGTGGGGCTCAAATGGCAGAGTGCGACAAATGAGACAGCACTCAGGCCCCAAATTCAAGTTCAAGTTGCATCCTTACTTCTGTCTATATTCCCTCAAAGGCCTCCAAGATAGTGATTTCCTAGGTGAGGGTGGACGTTGGGTGGTACTGACTCATTCCTTTAAACCTAGTCTCTCAGCAAGCAAACTGCTAAGGCTCCACTAGCTTCTGAGTCAAATGAATGTTCTGTCAGTCCAGTCCTAAGGAATTAGCTGGGAGTGCACTTCTTTGTCTCAAGCCAAGTTCCTGTGATAAGACCTCAGTGAAACAGTCTCAGAGAAGTATCAAGTATTCCAATAATCTGCTGGGGCTGGGGGAGGTAATCATCAGCCCTGGGTTTGAAAGAGGAACACTCATTTTTTAAACAGAATATCCAGCAACTGCTCCATTGTCCCCGACTCTCTATAGTGGTGGAGGAAATTTCCAACATAGAAGAGATCACCTTTCTGATAGGCAGGGAACAGGTCCATTGCCAGCATTTCCAACAAGCCTGAGTCCAGGATCCATATGTTATAGGGCACATTCAGAGTTTCGGCTGACTCATTGTCACACTGAGGTGGTAAAAAGAATGGATCTTTGAAACATAGAAACTGGACTACACTTCAAAACGAGTAACAGAATGGATTGAAAAGTACACAGTAAATATTTTCTCAGTATACACGTATAAAAGCACACAAGAAGAAAGGTGTACTATGGGCTAGGATGAGATTAAATAGATTTCCTGTCATAGTTATACCTGGACTGATTTGCCTTGTGATTCCATTGGTTTCTTCTTATAAAAAGGCCTGAGACATTGGATTCATGGTTTGGCACTGATCCAATGTCTGCAGCATGGAGTAAGGTACTCACACCACTCATGCCTGAGACCTGAGCCTCTTGAACTTTGAAAACAACACAGGAACATCTTTCTTGTTCCTGAGCTACAGGACACCTGAGCTGGTCTGAGCTGACTGTAGTTAACAGTTACGTGGTGCTCAGAGTGTTCCATATTCTATTCTATTGTGAGGGAGGTAGTATCATCTCTCAGAGCCCAATGATCTAAGCTGCTTGCTCACATAAGACCATGCCAAAGACAAACTGGAGGCTGAAATCTCCCCTCCCACATCATTCTATACACATGTGGACATTATCAAATCCCAACATCCTCAGCTAGGCCTAAGAACCAGCATGATGTCAGCCTTAAGGAACCCTTTCTAGGTCAGATCCAGGCCTTATTTGTCACTATTTTTCTCATCCTGCACAAATCATTTTGCTCCTCAGGCCCTCTCAGCTTGCCATATGTTTCTTGCATGTATTTTTGACATCTACTTCCTAGGACATTGTTAGGTTTTTGTTTCCTAATTTTCTGTTTGCTCTTGAAGCCCCTCTGTGCTGTCATGTGGAAAAAAGGCAAGTACTTAGAGGTGGGAAAATCAAACAAGTATTGAAAAACAAACCTTACACATATAGACATTTTTATGGGTGTTCATTCTTGTAAGATAAAAGACTATTCTTGATACTTTGCTCATATTTTATGATAGAGGGGAGGGGAAGAAGGGAAGAGGTGCTGCATTTTCTTTTCATAATTCAATGATTATTATTTTAAAATACTGTAGTTGAAGGAATGTAATATTTAAAGATTAAAGCTGTGCTCCTGTTCTTTTTATATGCTAGTCATTTATAAAGTATTCCTCACTAAAGTCTTGTCATTTGTGTCCCATGAACTATCCTCCTCATTCAAAATAATCAGAAAAAACCTTCACAAATAAGTGGGCTGTTGTCTAATCTCCAGATACGAATTTAAGATTCAACATTGCCTGTGAATCTGTGTGTGTAGATGTGTGTGGGAGTGTGTGTGTGAATGTGTGTCTGTGCATATGTGTGTTTTAGGACTTGAACTCAGGGGCTATATGATATTCCCTTTGAGTGTAGTGCTCTACCAATTGTGCCACAATTCCACTGCAAGTTTTCTGTAGTGAACTGGAGAGGAGAGACTCATAAAATTTCCTGCTCAGGCTGTCTGAACTAAATCTCAGGTCTCAACCTCCTGATTAGCTAGAGTTCTAACTATGAGCCTCCAGAACCTAGTGATAAAACTGGAGGCAGTGGGGTTGCAAGTTTTAGTCCAGCTTCACAACATTCTGTATCATAAAACAGCAATAGTAAAACCCTATATCAAAATACAATAATAAGATATAATTAGAATACAATTTAGTGATATACTCTGCTAGCATAACTTTCAGGAAGCCTTGTTCTTAATGATTTAGCATTAGAAAACCAAACAAAATGAGATAATTTCAGTAGACTCTACAAATTTTTTAATCCATCATATAATAATTTCAAAACATTATAATAAACTGGAAAACATTCATACTTATAAGGAGAATGCAAAAAAGATAAATGATGGCAGATTATGAAATGGAAAATTCTACACTGCAGGAAAATTATTGTCATGGTGAATATATGGTGGTATTGTCACAGTGAATATATGATAATGTTCTTCAGAACAGCAATAGGTAAATATATATTTACTACATATAGTCTAACTTTTCTCTGTCTCTCTCAACTTCCAATCTTCTACTGCACATTATCAGTGTATTCATGTTTATGGTATATTCCAAAATAACTAGTAGATTCAGGTTGCCAAAATACATTAGCTTCAATGTTTTAGGAGATAAACATGCTAATTATATTGACTATTTTATATATTAAACATGTAGTGTGTTATCATTGTACTCTCTAAGTATGTACCTACACTTCTTCAAAATGAAACGGAATACAACAAGGTTTTGCCTGTAAAGCTAGCTATTAGGGACATCAGTTCCAGACCAGTGTAGTTTTACCTGCAATGCTCCCCAACTCCTAGCTATGCGTGATGGAATACATCTATCATCCCTGGTCCATGGGGAGCTGAAAGCAGGAGGACTTCAATTTCATGCCATACTAGGCAAGAACTTCCACATGGCTCCATCTCAACCAAAGAAGATTCAACACTGGTAGCACCTATCACCCCCACGTAGGTGAAAATAAAAATAAGAGCATTGTAGTATAAGAAACAAACAATATTAGAACATGCTAATACAAACCATCATGAACAACACTCACCTAGTGTTTGCTTCTCATACCTGTAATCCTACCGATAGCTAGGATTATATATGTGAGCCAGAGGCAACAAGCAGTTCATCATTTTAAAAATGACTATTTGAAGTCAGGTGCCAGTGTCTCATGCCTGTAACCCCAGCTACTCACAATGCTGAGATGTGAGGATTGCAGTTCAAAGCCAGACCAGGAAGAAAAGTCCCCATAAGACTCTAGTCTCCAGTTAATTACTCAAAAAGAAGAAGTGGCTTTGTGGCTCTATTGGTAGAGTGCTAACTAACTTGAGCTCAGAATCTCAGAGACATTGTCTAGGCCCTGAGTTGAAGCCCCACAACTGACAAAAAAAAAATAAGCATTGTAATGTCTGAATTTCTTTTTTTTTATTGTGAAAATACTGTACAAAGGGGTTACAATTACATGGGCAAGAAAATGAGTACATTTGTTATCAAGCATTGTAGCCTCCTCCTTTGTTTCCCCTTCCATCCCTTCCCATCCTCCCTCTGCTCCCTCACCCAATCCTCCCCCCCCACCAAATTTGTATAGTTCATTTTCGACATAACGACTTGTACATCTCATTGTGGCAATGGGTCCACCTGTATCCCTATTTGAACGATTTGTTTTTTCCCTCCCCCTCCACAAATTATACCGACATCAAATACAATGAAAGCAGGGGTTATGCCATGGGGGAAGGACATATAAAGTAACAAAGAAATAATCTTGTAAATGTGTTAGAAACAATCGCATGAAAGAAAAAAAAAACATTTTAATACATATCTTAGGGTTCATTTCCCTAACATCAAATTATCTGACCTTTTCTGCTTGACTCAGACATATACTAGTTATTGCAAATAAGGGAAACCATGGGACCTATATTTCTTTGTGCCTGGCTTACATTACTTAATATAATTTTTTCCAAGTCTTTCCATTTCCTAACAAATGGGGCAATGTCATTCTTTCTGATGAAGGAACAGAATTCTATTGTGTATACATACCACATTTTCTTGATCCATTCATCTACTGAGGGGCATCTGGGTTGGCTCCATATCTTAGCTATGGTAAATAATGCTGCTATAAATATAGTCGTGCTGGTAGCTTTAGTGTGGTCTTGTTTGTGAACATTTGTGTGAATGCCCAAAAGTGGGATTGCTGGGTCATAGGGGAGCTCTATGTGGAGTCTTTTGAGGAACCTCCATGCCACTTCACAAAGTGGTTGAAAAAGTTTACACTCCCAAACAATGGAGTAAGGTTCCCTTCTGTCCACATCCCCTCCAGCATCTGTTGTTATTAGAGTTCTTGATCATAGCCATTCTAACTGAGATGAGGTGGTATCTCAATGTTGTTTTGATTTTCATTTCTTTTATGGCTAGGGAGGTTGAGCATTTCTTCATGTGTCTATTGGCCACGCTTGTTCCTCTTCAGAGAAGTTTCTCTTTAAGTCTTTAGCCCACTTATTTATTGGGCAGTTGTTTCTTTCAATATTTGTTTTTGGGGATTTAATTTTTTGGGTTCCAGGTATATTTTATATATGAGACCCTTGTTTGTTGTATGGCTAGTGAAGATATTCTCCCAAATCATGGGTTTTCTATTGATCTTACTAGCTATATCCTTTGCCATGCAGAAGCTCTGCAATTTCACACAATCCCATTTGTCCAACCTTTGATTTGTTGTGCTTCTGGGGCTCTATTAAGAAAATTTCGGCCTGTGCCAAGGAGACCTAGAGTTTCTCCTATTCCATCCTGTAATGTTTCAGAGTGTCTGCTTTGACTCCAAGGTCTTTGATCTATTTGGACTTGATTCTGGTACAGGGTGATATATAAGGATCTAGCTTTAGTTTTCTACAAGTAGTTAACCAATTTTGCCAGCACCTAATGTATGAATTTCTTGTGAACTAAAATGAAAGCTGTGGTATACAATTCTACAGACTACTACAGATTTCATTATATTTGTTGTTAGAATTAGTAGCAGCACTTAAACAAAGGACATTTTTTTTTCGTAAACTAGGCCATACTGGTCTCTAATTAGAGGAAACTGCTGCACTCATATGTAGTATTTTTTGGTTGTTTTTTGTTTTGTTTTGTTTTGTTTTTAGAACAGGATGAGAAACCTTCTTTCTGCCTGGGGCCATTTGGATATGTATAACATCATCCACAGGCTAAGCAGAATTAATAGTAAAGACATGACACAGTCAACTGGCAATAAACTTACTTGTCTTTATGCCATGTTCCAAATGATTTGATTAGCTAATATGTCCCTATGGCATATAGTTTCCTATTCCTGCATTCCTCAAAATACAAGCATGTTCTACCAATTCAGATTTGAGCCAGGAAATATGTAGTATCAGTGCCAAGAGTGAAGGAAAACTGTAACACAACCAGGGAAGCATGCAACCAACACTTCAGTAGCTGGACACTGGGGACTCAGGCCTATAATCTGAGCTACTCAGGAGGCTGATGATCACAGTTCAAAGCCAGCTCCAGTGAGAAAATCTGTAAGACCCTTCTCTCCAGTTAACAACCAAAAATCCATAAAGGGAGCTGGGGCTCCACAGGTAGATTGCCTTATTACAAAACTCAAAGGCAGCACCCAATCTTGAGTTCAAGCTGAAAGTCAGGCACAAAAACAAAAAAAATCAAAAACAACAACAAAAAAAACAGAAACTGGGAGAAAGCTCAGAAAAGGATAGGATTGTCTACAAGACAAATGTACACATTACATTATTGTGAAATGGTAAACTCACTGTACACACCTGAGTAACAATTACATTTAAAAAAAGAATGAGAAATCCCAAAGCCATAGGGCCTTATGATGTGCATCTGCTTTCCAGAATTTTAAAGTCCCATCATCTGAGCTGGTAGCACATAGGTTGTAGCCCAGGGTGACTAAAAAATATGAAGGCAGAGATCTTTTCAGATTGTCCCAGCAAATCTTTGATTACTTTAAGCAAAAAAGCAAACAAAGCAAAGCAAACAAAGTGAACTTTAAGGTTAATTAGGCTGCTATTAAAGATTCAGATGTTGGTACACTTTGTGGAGAGAAAGGGAAAAAACGAATTCTTTAAATAAGGATACAGGTGGACTCATTGCAACACATGTCAAAAAACAAACTTTAAAACTTTGGCGTGGGAGGTGGGAGATGGGAAGAGATGGGAAGAGGAAACAAAGGAGGAGGCAACAATGCTTCATAAGAAATGTACTCATTATTTTGTTCATGTAATGGCAACTTTTCTGTACATTAGTTTAACAATTAAAAAAATTGAAAAAAAAGATTCCAGGCAGATTTATACTGTTAAATGATGAGTTAGTACATATGTTTTGTAGATACTGACCTCACATGTGTCAGAAAAATATTCTTGAGTTCATAACTAGAAACTCTGAAGTGTAAGGTATATTAATTAGGTAAGTTTCATTAGGTAGCCAATGAAGAGAACAGGCACATGGTATTCAGTCAGGTAAATTAGTTTATTTTTATTTATTTATTTTTGAGTCCAGTTGTGGGGCCTGAACTCTGGGCCTAGGCACTGTCCCTCAGCTCTTCAGCCCAAGGCTAGCTCTACCACTTGAGCCACAGTGCCACTTCCGGCTTTTTTCTTTTTGCTTATGTGGTGCTGAGGAATCGAACCCAGGGCCTCATGGATACAAGGCAAGTGCTCTACCTCTGAGCCACTTTTCCAGCCCATGCCATACATGGTGGAGAGGCATGTAATAAAAAGGGGGGGTTTGGCAACCCAACCTAGGGCCAAGTCTTATCTAGGCCAAGGATGAGATGAGGTATGCCCAGGTTGACGAAAAGTCTGGCCAAACTGGATCTGGATGTGACCTCAGGGCCTGGGACTCTCTTCTGGTCAGATGGAAAGTGTGACCAGCGGCTGATCAGGTTGTGACTCTGCATGGGGGGAGGTGGCTGCTTCCAAGAGTCCCAGATAACTATGTAACACATAAAGGGTGGAAACTTAGCCAAGAAGTGGGGAGGTGTCTGCATAGGGTATGCATTGCCTGGGGCAGACCTAATACCAAATACAGGTAGTACCTCTGCCATGTGATTCCTGACTCCAAACCACTCATTCTCAATCATTTCTTCCTTCCTTCCTTCCTTCTTTGCTCCTTCCTTCGTTCCTTCATTCCTTCCTTCCTTTCTTTTCTCTCCCGATCTCTCCCTCTCTCTACCAATCTCTCCTTTCTTTCACTAAACCTCTCTCTGTCCCCTACCTGTATTCTCAACTCTCAAATAATGAACACTTGCTGAGTTGAACTCACAAGCTGGGAAGAGTAGCTCAATGGGCGAATATGAAATTTAATTTAATGTTTCCTTACACCTCTACCACAGATCATTGGAATCAAATAATGAACACTCAGCAGCATGGCATCTCAAGCTATTTGGAGAAGGAAAGCAAGCACGTTTTCACTGCATTCTGTGAGCTCCACCCTGGGAAGATGGGGCAGTCTCCTCCCTCCTCTTGGCTGAATCTCAGCCTAGTTTCTGCATCAGAAGAGGTGACTGCCTCCAAGTGAGCCAGTTACCTAAGTGACACAGGTACTGGGCAGAAATTAGCCTCTTGTGATGCTGAGATTAATTGCATGATTCAACATGATCCACTAGTTTGTTGAGATTGGGACTTCCTAAATTTTTGGTTAGGCTATGTTCAAATTGTGATCTATTTATTTCTGATTGCTAACCATGATTATAGTTGTGAGCTAGCACATCAAATCATTCAAAGTCCTTTATCACACATGGAAGACATGAGGTTTTCCAAATGACATACAAGTTGACAGACAGCAAAATAAGTCCTTAATTCTGGTTAAGATGTGTTTTTAATGTGAAACAAAATTTACTTAGCAAACTATGACTACTGTGATTATACTTTTAAACTTACCCTACATTTTAATATCAAATCATTTATATTAGCCAATGATTAACTCAAATTTCCTGTAATCATTTATTTCTGTCATATCTTCTAGAGGTAGGCAGAACTGGATCACACACTATTAACTAAAGTGGTAGAATTTGAGAGGATCACAGTTCTGAATCAATCTAGGAAGGAAAGTATCACCCATATCAAACTACTAGGTAGGGATATTGGAATGCAATCATGATCCCTGCTTTTTAGGCTGGGTGCAAAAATTGCTATTCTATGAGTAAAGTAACTTAAACAAGAAAGGATTGGTAGAGTGACTCCAGTGGTTGAGTACCTGTCTGGCAAACACAACATCAAAAGACAAATCAACTTCCTAAAATTAAAATAAGAAAAAGAAAGAAAGAACAACTCATGTTGAACATGTGTTCAATGTAAAGATTTACACTAAATTATTGTAGTTATAATGCCATCATTTATTTCTAGGGGCAAACACATTTTGTGTCAAGCCTACATGAAAAAATAAGACACTATATACAAAGCTTTGGTAAAACACAGGTATGGCTTACAATGGTGAACCCTTAAGTTTGCATGTGCAGTGGTGTTGAAGGGTTGTTCAGGTTTATGGAAGTCCATCCTTTTGATGAACTTGACATGAAATTACCTAAACATACAGTTCACTGGACAGATACTGCTGATATATATATATATATATATATATATATATATATATATATATATGTATATATATATACATATATATATACACACACACAGAGACATATATACACACATATATGTGTTTATATATTAAGTGATACATAAATAAAATAAAATTAATGATGAATAAATTCAGTGAACAGATACCTTTCCCAAATAATTATTTTACCTGAATAAATTCATGTCTTAAACTCTCCAATCACACTTATGTGGCTGCTGATTCCCTTGAGCTTTTTTATGATTTTTTTCTTTGTTTTTCAGATGAAAAAACCTGCCAGTAAATATACCTGTATGACATTCCTTTCTTTAAAAAATGAAAAGCAGGTTGTGTAATCTGGCTCTTTATGTGTCATCAAAATAATTTTTTTTATAATTTCAAGTACATATTGTCTTAGACTTAGATCTCACTCATTTTCTTCCAATAATGCCTATGGGAAGGGAGAAATGAAGGATCATTCTGTTACTTTGGGAGCTTCTGTTATTAATCACTACAATAAATATTATGAAAATGAAACTCTGAAATTATTTAGAGATTATTTGAAAGTTACCTTTCTACAGACTCATGCTACTCCCTCAACTAAATCACAGAACTTAAAATAAGTAACATTTTAGATGGGAGCCAGTGGCTGATGCCTGTAATCCTAATCCTAGCTACTCAGGAGCTGAGATCTGAGGATGGTAGTACAAAGCTAGCCCTGGCAGGAAATCCATGACACTGTTACCTCCAATTAACCACCAGAAAGCCAGAAGTGGCACTGTGGCTCAAGTGGTAAAGTGCTAGCCTTGATCTAAAGGATTAGGGACAGCGCCCAGGCCCAAGGTTCAAGCCCCATGACCAAGAAAAATAAAAAAGGATCAACAGGGCGGGGGGGAAAGCAACATTTTAAAGCTTATGTATAAATATACACAAAAATTGTATAGAAATAAAATTATAATAGGCCCTGGACTGGCAAAATAATAAAAGAGATTAAACTGAAATTGCCTTCAGTCATTCATTTAGACAATCTATACTGGCGACAAGCTATTGGAGCTCACATCACTAACTAAAAGGGTAGAATTTGAGAGGATCACCGTTTAGAAAAAGTGCGCAAGGAAAGTAATGATATTCTTATATCATCTTAAAGCCTGGCATGTTGGAATGCATTTGTGATCCCAGTACTTGGCAGACAGAGGTGAGGAACTTAGCCTCTGTTAAGCCCTCAGAAAAATTGATAACCTATGAGCAAAGTAACTAAATTGAAAAAGGATTGTTCTAATGGTAGAATACTTCTTCAGCAAAAAAAAAAATCTAAATTCATACTCATTTCCTAAAAGAGGAAAGAAAAGGGAAGAAAGAAAAGAAAGTAGAGAAGGAAGAGGACAGAAGGGAAGGAAGGAAGGAAGGCAGAAAGGAAGGAAGGATGGAAGGAAGAAAGGAAGAAAAGAAGGAAGGAAGGAAGGAAGAAAGGAAGGAAGACAGGCAGGGTGGAAGGAAGGAGGGAAGGAAGGATTGGAAAGAAAGAAAGAAAGAAGAAAAGAAAGAAAGAAAGAATGAATGAATGAATGAAAGAAAAAAAGAAAGAAAGAAAAGAAAGAAAGAAAGACAAGGAGAAAGATAGGTTTAAATAAAAACCTCAGTATGTGTTAGATGTTAATAATGACACTAAATATTTTTAGCTATAAATGCAATCATTTAATTCTCTGGGCAGAGACATTTTGTATCAAGCCGTGTTGTATGGACGTGGGACCCCTGAAAAACCATCAGAGAACATGACCAATACGAACAGCAAAAGAGTTGTTTATTTGCAACCTCAAGCTTAGTCCTCCGTGCACTCGGTAACTCAGTGATGGTAAGAGTCCCCAAGCACAAAATCAGCATAGCTTTTATAGGATTGAACGAACAAGTTTAGGGAATTTCCACACAAGCAGTAATATAATTGGTTTGGGTCCACCCTAACCGCACTGCCCTTTTTCTCAACTATTGGTATATTCTGTTCCTGGAACACTTGGGCAACTGTTCTGCTTTCTTAAGGGTGGGAAGGCTTGATGGCAACCTGTGTTCTCTCTCTCTCTCTTTGTCTCTCTCTCTCTCTGTCTCTCTCTCTCTGTCTCTCTCTCTGTCTCTCTCTCTGTCTCTCTGTCTCTCTGTTTCTCTGTTTCTCTGTTTCTCTGTCTCTGTCTCTCTGTCTCTGTCTCTGTCTCTGTCTCTGTCTGTCTGTCTGTCTGTCTGTCTGTCTGTCTGTCTGTCTGTCTGTCTGTCTGTCTCTCTCTCTCTCTTTCTCTCTCTCTCTCTCAGGGTTACTCTGAGGGCAGCCTAGTACAAGATGGTGAGGTTAATCTCAAATTGGAGTTACTGTGGCTCTTCATTCCCTCCTCTTCTAGAGCATTGGGGACCAATCATGGTCCCCTAATTGGCACAGTCCTCTATATTTACAGTTTGGTATTGGTATCTCAGAACTAATAGATGGACTGTGCTGATCCTCTCTTTTACAAAGGACACCAGTCTACATGGTCTGACTGTGAGTAACAAAATTAACAGTACCAAAGGCCCTTACGTTTTCTTCCAGCAAGTCTGACTCCGTATATCACAGCTAACAATTTTATACCAGCTGTACTTGTAAGCTCCAATTTTAAGACATATTCATACCATTTGCTACATACTTAAACTTTCTGAGGATTGTCTTCTTTACAAACATTTTAAGACAATCCTTACTTTTAAAATCATTTCTTATCCAGAGGATACCAATTTTTCCCCAATTCCTTCCTTAGGCTTTCTTTACTACCCTCCTCTTCTTTACAATTCCTTGAGCTTCTTTTTGGCTAGAGTTTAAAACTACTCATTTTCCCTTTGACTTGTGGAAACCAAGTTATCTCAGAAAGCCTCAAGGTACCAGTGGGATGAAAAGCTTGCTAGATTTTAAGGCTAAGATTAGGGCTGGGTCCCATTCCTCTTACTACCTCCATTGATTTAAAAAAAATCTCTCCTTTATCTTTAAAACTCACCCAGGAGGAAGCAGGTTATTACCATACCAGAGCCAACCTAGGCTGTGACCCTGAAGTGCCTAAGGCAAACCAGTGATATCCTTGCCCCCAATATCCACTGTGGGAGTAGAGAAGGATACTGGATATCACCAAAAGATTGTTCCAAAAGATCTTAGTTTTAGCAGCTTTCAACCTGGAAGGCGTCTCAAGTGATGGAATCAGGCAGGAGTTTAGTCTACTTTTACCACAGTGGAGGTGGACTGGATGATGATGTAGATTTCCTTCTGGTGACTGTCAGGCTGTCCTTGAACTTTACCCATGAGGGTGTACAGCAGCAGCAGCAGGGTTTCTCAGTGGCTCCAAGGGACTGTCACACCATGTGCTGGGCTGCACATTCCTACACAGACTGGTTAAGGATACATTGCATAGGGTTGGCAGGGTGTTACCCCACTGGTTTTTAAGACAATAGCCCAGGACAAGTGATCAAGATGACAACTTTTTAAACAAATATTTCTTTTAATAAGGGTAGGATTTTCTAGGCAGATATAGAGGGCTCAGGCCTTTACTGTTATTTCCCATGCCTTTCCTTCTGTCTATTTTGCCACATTTTAAAAAAAGTGACTCTGGTGTCTTGTTCTTAAAGGGGGATGATGGGCAAATGTTCATCTTCTGTCACTTCTTCAAGCTGACTTAGGGGTGTTGATCCTACCTAGCCACGAACCTATAACCTTAGCCTTTTTTACAAAGAGGATACAAGGGTTAGAAGTCATTAAGAACAACATTATAACTTTTGACAAATGCACAGACCTTTGTCTGGCTAGAGCAGTGTAGCTTATTTAGCCTTCTGGTTTGCAAAAGGATCTTTCTGGATGACTAAGGAATGTGATCTCTAGTAATCCTAACAATGCCTGAATTACCTATGCAGGCCTTCAGACAGATATCAATAGAAACACACTCTCAGGTTTACAAACATTTTTCCTGAGCTGATGAATTTCATGTAGCTGGTGTCAGCTCAAAAGTTACTGCCAATTAGAGCTTTTGGGGTTGGGATCTAAAGTATCCTCCACATTTTACAACCTTAGCTTTTTAGTACTATCATAGATAACTAAGTTCCTGTCCCTTACAAGGTAGATAGTCCAAGATATTTAGCATGCTTACAAACTATTTTCCCATGACCTCCTGTCTCTGACCAATTGTTGAAGGGCCACGCACAAATGACTCTAGGATCTGACATTATTTCTGCCATCCAAGCAGTGGCTTATGGTCTCTGGATGCTCCTCCATTGCTTTCATCCCAGGAGTGTCTTCTCTACACTGAGAAAAAGGCCTCATTGGCATTTCTCTTAGCTGGTTGCTGGACTTGAACTTGGGGCCTGAGGGCTGTCCCTCAGCTCTACAGATCAAGGCTAGCACTCTGCCACTTTGAATCGTAAAGCAACTCTGCTTGCTGTTTCAGCCTTCTGCTAGCTGGGTAGTGGTGACAGTCTCACATGGACCTTTTTCTGCCCAGGCTGGCTTCGAACCAATTTGCAGATCAATGAGTCTCATAAAAGGCCACTTTCCTCCAATTTAAAGCAACAAGGTGGTCAACATAGAAGTAACTTATAAGCATGTTCTTACCTGAATCTAATTAAGAGCCAAAGTTGGGCTGGGAAGGTGGTTCAGTGGTAGATCGCTTGCCTTGCATGCATGAAACCCTGGGTTTGATTCCACAGCACCACATAAGCAAAAAGAAAGAACGCCAGAAGTGGCACTGTGGCTCAAGTGGTAGAGTGCTAGCCTTGAGCTGAAGAGCTGAGGTACAGCACCCAGGCCCAGAGTTCATGCCTCAAGACTGGACCCCCCCCAAAAAAACAAAAAACAAACAAACAAAAGAGCCAAAGTTACTTCTGACAAACTTACAAGAATCCTCACTCTTTTTTGGGGAGGGCCTGCTGGGAACTGTTAAAAAAAACAACCTATGAGAGTAAACTGAAATAGGAATTAAGCAATTATTTTGGTAATCCTAATTTTTCATTTTTGCACTTTGAGGCAAATGTTTAGAACAATTTTACTTTTAAACTTTATATACAGAAATCCATTCCTAATTTGTAAGCCTCCTATTAATCTGTTTTAATATTCTATACTTTAGTTTTTAGTTGCATTTTGAAAAATCCCTTGAACTCTTGAGGCTAGGTGTCACTCATTTCTTCTTGGATGCTTGTTTTAAAACAGATACACATTAAAACTTTTAAACTCAAATAACAATATTTTCTTAATGCAAAATTTACAATCACTATCATTGTACCAAAGAGCTAGACTTAACACCTTTATGCCTTAAAAAAAACATATCCAATGGCAGAATATCATTGAGAACAAATCACATACAAATAAACTTTTTAACCCTCTTTTTAAGGCCTTCTCAATTTTAATTTTAACACATCCAAGGGGCAGTTTGAGCTATGCTAATCAGATCATCACATCACTCATTTTTACCATCATGTTTCCAATGTCTATCTTCAGGGAAAAGGGACAGAATAAAGATGGGCCACTTGGTCCTTCCTGTGGAATGGTCATGCACCCATTCTGACTCTTTAGGGTTAGATGAACTGTGTTTGTGTGAGCTTGCTCTATTTTACCATGCGTAGACTCTTCCCAAGTCCTGTTCCACCACGCATGACCAGTGGAACTGCACTTCTGCCTGTTCACCCTTCACTCCTAAGGATAGGTATTGTGTTGCCTTCTAAGTTTCTCCTTTTTGTTAAGCCAGATATCTTGATTACAGTGTAAACAGCCTTATGCATTCTAAAATAACAGATTTTCAACTTTTCAAGTTAAACAATCCTTAAAAAAACATTTAAAACAATATGAAAATTCTATAAAAATTTTCAGGTAATGTCCCAACCTCATAACCTTTTGAATTTTAAAATTAAACTCAATCAATTGTTACAGCATGCTGACAATTTCTATCATGAACGTTTTCACAAACACATAGAAAACACAGATTTTTTTTGGGGGGGGGGTCCATTCGTGGGGCCTGAACTTTGGGCTTGGGCACTGTCCCTCAGCTCTTCAGCTCAAGGCTAGGCCTCTACCACTTGAGCCACAGCGCCACTTCCGGCTTTTTTCTTTTTGCTTATGTGGTGCTGAGGAATCGAACCCAGGGCCTCAGGCTTGTAAGTCAAGTGCTCTACTACTGAGCCACTTTCCCAGCCCAAACTCCAATTATTTAAATGTGCAAAAATAAAAATCAGTTGTATGTACATTTTCTAAAGTTTTCAAACAAAAATTTATGAAAATATTTCTTTTAAACTAATTAATTTTGTTGAGCTTCATTTTCCCAGGGATTGCTTGTTTAGGAAAGCATTTCACCAACTGGTCTTTTGAATCCCATTTGTTGATGGAAGGCTGGGGAGGGGGGTGTCACCTGAAACTAAACTGGCTTGATTTTTATCCAATTTTAGACAAGAGCACTTTACATTGTTGGGACTAGCTGAAAAGTCAAAACCAGGCATACAGCCTTCTCTGTGACTGAGCCCAGATGGAGACTGGAATTTTATATCCCCAGAGATGTTCAAATAAATTTCAAAAACACAAAACAAAAAACCCACATTTAAAAGTAGTACCAAGGGGCTGGGAAGGTGGCTCGGTGGTAGAGCACATGCCTTGCATGCATGAGGCCCTGGGTTCGATTCCTCAGCACCACATAAGCAAAAAGAAAAAAGCTGGAAGTGGAGCTGTGGCTCAAGTGGTAGAGTGCTAGCCTGAACTGAAGAGTTGAGGGACAGCACTCAAGCCCAGAGGTCAGGCCCCACAACTGGATCCCCCCACCCATCCAAAGAACAACAACAACAAAAAAAACCTAGTACCAATTTTAAAACAGAACTAGACAACACAACAACCAAAGGCTGAGTTTATCCCTACCAGAACTCTGTGCTGTTCTCACTCAGCAAGCTGAATTGAGTCTGCTGAATGAGCCTGCCACTCTCACCCAGAACTTCCCTATCTCAGAGAGAACAGAGAACAATCAGGTCTCAGTGAATGGGGTGACATCTCACCAACATTTGTTGACCAAGGGCCTTACAATGTGGAAGAGAAGTCCCAGTCATGTTGGGGCAAGGGAAATAAGTCCTTAGCAGCCATCCCTTCAGAGTGGCAGATTCTCCCCCATACTCAGTACCCCCTGGGTCAAGGCTTAAGGGTAAGATAAACACCAAATGACAGACAGAACATTCGGCACACCGACACAACTTAAAAAGGCATGCTGTAGCATTGGAAATTGCCAACCAGAAAGTGCCAGACTACAGAAAGAGTTACCCAAAAAATGGAAAACTTCCCAATACAGACGGAAAACTCCCAGAAAATGTCTCCATGAAGTGCCAGACTACAGATGGAAAATTTCCCAAAAAATGTCTGTACTAAACAGCAATCTATCCAAAGGGGTCTGGGGACATCTCCTCATAGACTCCTTTGGCAGTCTCATAGCATGTCTGCCAAGACTCCTTGCCAACCAGAATACAGACCTGGTGGGAAACTAGAATTACAGATACAGAACTTGCAGGCAACCAAATATACAGAACAGCAATGCCTAAACTTGACAGCTGGGTTTTTTGAGGCGTCTGGAGGGTCTTATGAGGCAGATTCCAGACAAGCCCCAGAAATGTTTTATGGACTTGGGACCCCCGAAAGACCACCAGAGACCACAACCAATGCGAACAGCAAAAGAGTCGTTTATTTGCAAGCTCAAGCTTGGTCCTCTGCGCACTGGGTAACCAGTGACACAAAGAGTCCTCAAGCACAAAATCAGCACAGCTTTTATAGTATTGAACATACAAGTTTAGGGAATTTCCACACAAGCAGTTACATGATTGGTTTGAGTTCACTCTAACATCGCTGCCCTTTCTCTGAACTATTGGGATTTTCTGTTCCTGAAACATTTGGGCAACTGCTCTGCTTTCTTAAGTGTGGGCAGGGTTGGTGACAACCTGTGTTTTTTTTTTCTCTCTCTCTCTTGGGGTTACTCTGAGGGCAAACTAGCACAAGATGGTGGGGTTAACCTCAGATTGACCTTACTTTGGCTCTTCAGCCTGAATAAAACATAGCATACCACATACAAAGCTTTGGTAAAACACAGGTCTGTCTTACACTGTTGGACCAATAGAAGTGTATGTCTAGTGCTGTTGCAGGGGTGTCTTAAGGTGTGTGGAGTTTTTCATCCTGATGATCTTGCAATGATGAAATTGACCATCTACACAATTACCTGAGAAGATCCCTGCTGAGACCTCTATTAAGTTACAGCTTAATAAAGAGCAATATTTACAATGAAATATATTGAACAACCAGACATCATGACCAAAATTAGTTTTACCTGATTCAGTGTAATTTTTACACTCTATATCACATGTACAAGTTCCTCATTCCTTTCTGTCTCATTATGTTTTCTTTCCTTATTTTTGTTTTTTTTTTCAGAACCATGGTAAATAATAGGGCATTTCTTATATTTTTGTCTTCTAGTCTTCAGAAAGTATGCAGTTAAATAGGATTAAGTTCCTTTTGTTAGAAAATTAAAAACACATTGGATGGGGTCTTCATCATAATTTTGTTATGATCTCAAACACGATTTTATTTCTGGCATTTTACCTGTGTAATCTCACTTCAGTGTTTTCTAAAGGGCACTTTAGTGGAAGGAGGAAATTCAAAGTGGATTCTGGTAGAGAATTTCTGTTACTAAAAACTCTGGTACATAGTAAGGTAGGCAACTCTAAAATTATTCATTAGAGAGATGAGTTGAAAGTCATCTTTTTACACACTAATACTCTTTCCTCAATGAAACCAGAGGATTTAAAATAACTAATATTTTTTGAAGTTAATGGCACAAATGTGCATGAATTTTCTAGAAATAAAATGATCACTCATGATCACTGATACTTCAAAGAATGCTTTCCAATAAGAGGAATCCCCTTCAGATATTTTCACACAATGTATATCTGCCTGGTAACAGAACCTCAAACTAGATTAAGGTACCTAATAGCTATTTAATGTTTGTTACCTTTTTGCCGTAGTGCTTTCTTATCATATTGATTAGTATGAATTCTATGGCCAGTATAAAATTGCATTTGTAATAAAATTTACTAGCTGGGACCTTCATGGATGAGGTGGTGTGGGGATTCTGGTGGAGCCCTGTCTGATTCAAGGGAGGAGTTGGTATTGGCACAGTGTCTGTGGTGGAGCAGGGCGGGGCTTTGAGGATGAAGCCCAGTCTGTGTTGGGCTTTGAGACAGCAGGGAGGGGACAGGAAGGACTAGACTTGTTAGGGGCCTGGACTCTTGTGGAGTAGGCAGGATTGAGGATGGAGGCTGGCAGGTGGATGGGTTTTCAGTGGAAGAAGTTGAGGTCACTGGGGGGGAGGCTGTTGGGGCAGAGCTTTGAGAAGGAAGAACAAGGCTACAAAGGAGGAGATTACTTAGTGGAGGGGTGCTGGTAGAGCACTGTGAGCCCTTATGGGATATGTAGGGTGAGGTTTCCCATAAGGCAGGGAAGGGAATGGAGGCAAGAGGCTGACAGAAGTTGGGGATTCTGGTGTAGGAATGCGGAGCTATGAGAGAGAAGCTTTTCAAATCTGGCTTTGAGAGGGCCCTGTGGCACCAGGAAGACGTGGGCAAGTAAGGGGCGGGGTTTCTGGTGGAGAATGACAGGCCTTAGGGAAGTGTGTTAGGGTGGAGGTGGGGTTTCTTGCAGAGCAGGATGTAGTCACAATGTATGTATGAGTTTTTCAGGACCAGAGCTTTGTGAGAGCAGTGCACTAGACTAGTTCGGATGGGTTTTCTGGGGTAGCCAGTCACCACTTCAAAAAGAAAAATCAGGTTGGGTGGGGATTTCAGTGTTGCAAGGCAGGACATGGACTTTGGACAGGGTTTCCAGTAGGGCAAAGAAACCTTCTAAAAGGGACTATGGAGGGAGAAGGATTTACAGTTCATCCTGCTGAGACTTCCAGAGGGAGGCCAACTGGTGCAGTGGTTTCCAGTGGAGCAATGTGGGTGTCGAGAGATTGGATAGTGTGGTGGGGGGTTTCTAGTAGGGTTTCTCTGGAGCAGGGCAGAGCTTGGAGCCATGGAGCTAGTTGGATGAGGAGCTTTGAGAAGGAGTGGAATGGGCATGGTATCTGGTGGTGTAGTGTGTGGATCTGAGGAAGGAGCCAATAGGGGGTGGGAGCAAGGCAGGACATTGAGAGAGTAGATGTGGGAGGTGCAAAGGCTTGTGGTGAAGCAGGGCTGGCTTTCCAGGCAGGAGATGTGCTGTGTGAAAATCTTCTGGCCAAGCAAGGTGGTGTTTCAAGGGCAATTATAGGCAGGTGGAGGGTTTTTGGTGTAGCATGATGGGCTTTGTGGGAAGAGGTAGGTTCAGGGCTTTGTTTGGGAAGTTAGGCCACTTAGAAGTAGGCTAGTTATGGGAGTAGTTTCTGATGAAACCAGGAGGGGCTCAAGGGAGAAGTATGATTGGGAGTGGGGTTGAAAGGAAAGGGAGGAGCTTGCAGGTACTAGGATATGGGAGCAATGGGACTATGCAGGACTAGAGTAGTTAGGGGCAGGGTATCTGGTGGATGAGGTGGGTATTGGAGGGTGGAGCCCAGTGCATGTGGAGTTCTTGGATGTGGCCTGGTTTCTGATGGTGCAGAGCAGGGATTCCAGGAAGGGGTGGAGTGAAAGAGGGATTTCCCTATGGCAGAGGAGGGCTTTCAGGAAGGAGTCTGGTTGCAGTCAGGTCTTTGAAAGTTTATAGCAGGGCTACCAGGGGGTAGGTTATTTAAGGTTGGGCTTTTCAAGGAAGAGGTTGAGTGGATTTGTGTTTCTAGTGGATCCAGTCAAGTTTTATGGGAAGCAGGGATAGGAAAGGGGCAAACCTTAGTGAAGAGTGGGACTACAAAACATAAAAAGTTACTATTAATAAATACAATATAAGAACACCATTTTCTGTCAGTGTAGAATTATATTACTTTTATATTTGCGAGAGATACTGGAGAAAGTAACCAAGTAATAATTCCTTCCTAGTGATATTTTTCTTTATTCCAATTGAGTGAAAATAAAACCACAGGTCACATCAGGCTCAGAGGCACACAGGAGACTAAGACATATGAAGCATTGGATTTGATTCCCCATCACCACCATTAAGGACCACAAATAAAAAGTTTAAAATTTCTCACTTGGTCATAATGGACACTATTGTCTTAAAATTGGAAATGAATAGAATTTATACTCTGACCATTTTAGAAATCCTAAAAGTAAGTAGTAATGTTTTAACTTTATACAATATTGGAAAGGATACTAAAAATAATTAGGAAAATATAAAATTGTAGACAGAATGTTCATTCTCCACCATCAATTCTAATCTAAAAGAATTTAAAACCAGAAAATTGCCATATAGTGAGGATACAGCATGGTTTCTTTTCAGTCATCAAAATGGTGACTTAAGCAATGTGTCTTTATCATTGGATGCATCGATGTTAAAACTTCTTAGAATGTGAAGCACTACTTTACAGACCCTGAAGAAACTCACAAGGAGCTGTGAAATGATGTTGGAGTAAAATTAATGACTAATTAGAGTAGGAATTGATCTTCACTAGGCCAATAAATACTTTGCAGAAGAAAAGGCTACATTGAAAAATAAACAGTGAAAAGGAAGCAGGCAGGCAGACCTTGAAGTAAACATTATCCAATGAACAATATCTACGGAGGCATGATTGCAATCTTCTTTTACCTAATTTACAGTTACTGACCTATGTTGTTCCCTAATGCCAAATAACAAAGCCATGAAAATGCAGTAATCATTTTCAAGGCATTAGAATTTACAGAAAGAATTCAATGAATGTATTGCTAGAAAGTAAAGATAGATGTCTGAGTTAAAGAGTGAAGAAAATATCCCCAATCTCTGGCCCTCCATTGTGAGAGGGGTACGAGCCGAAGCACAAGGAGAATGGACAGAAGTACAGTAGTGCATAATAGTAGTTCGTAAGATGCAATGATGAATGTAACAAGGGAGAATATCAACAAAATCATCACAGGACTTAGAACAAATGGAATGAGAGAGGAAGAGGGAGAGAAAAAAGGGAATATTAAGAGTTTAAAAGTGGACATGTCTGCCAGGACTATCCTAAGCATATATTAATTAATAAAAATGAGGGAAACCATGGAACCTATGTTTCTTTGAGTCTGGCTTCCTTCACATAATACGATTGTTTTCCAAGTCTTTCCATTTTCTTAAGAAAGGGGTTGTGTCATTCTTTCTGATAGAAGCATAAAATTCTATTGTGTATATATACCACATTTTCTTGATCCTGTCATCTATTGAGGGGCATCTTGATTGGTTCCATATCTTAGCTATAGTAATAATGCTGCAAAAAACATAGTTGTAGATTTAGTGTGGTTTAGCTTGAGATCATTTCCACAAGTGCCCAGGAATGGGATTGCTGGTTCCAGAGCTATGTACATTTGACCTTACAAAATGATGCTAATTGAAATGAACTCTAAGTCATAGAAACAACAAGTCTTTTTTTTTTCAGATATCAACCTTGATGTAGGTAAAGTAGTGTATCTAGATCTTACTTTTATTTCGTTTGTCTTTTTCCATTGGTTTATCCCTGGAAATCTCTGTCTTGATTCTGGTACCTTCCATCTTGTATATGCATTTATCTGATTTGGAGAAGGAAAGGGAAAAAATATAGTGATGAAAGAAGTACAAAGAGTGACCCATTGCAACAATGATATTCACAAGAAAATATATTGGAAATGAACTTTACAACTTTGGGGTGAGGGGGAGGTGTGGAGGGTGGGAAGGGATATGAGAACAACAATGGAGTGGGCAACACTATTCAACAAGGAATGTACATTACTCATGTAACTGTAACCACTCTGTATCATATTTTTGAAATAAAATAAAATATAAAAATTTAACCTATCTTAGAAAAAATATTCTTTTCAAAATAATTCATCTTTCACAGTACTTGTGAGGAATTACAGACTCAAGCTGTTAGACCTGGAAAGGGATGGATTGGGAAGCCATCTCAAACAGCAGTCAAAAGGCTGAGAGTTGTACTCTGCAAAGGTCAAAAAGTCAAGGGAAGACAGGGGTATGAGTTATTACCTCAAGAGTATTTAATTTAGAACTTTTGGACACTAAAAGATTAAGACTTTAGAGACAAGATAGATGTCTGTTTTGGTTGTAATGACCATTGCTCCCTTCTGCTCCCTAACAATAAGGGATTCAAATAACACTATGTGTACAAACAATATCTCATGTCAATAGTTGTAATCACCAGCAAGATTGATGCCTTAGTTTGTGTAGCCACTGACCACCCCCCTCCTAGCCCCCATAGTAGAAGGAATATAAAGCATGTCAAGCAGGATTTAGGGATCCAGAAGCTGGCAATGAGGCTTTGGGTCCTCTGGTGTCTTCTTTCCTATTACTTTCTGTGATTTCTCAGTTCTTTGGCCAGGTATCCCATCATCTTTGCTGTCCCATGTTTGTGGTTAGCGACATTACTGATATTCTGAACACCTCCAAACAAACTATGGAAAAACACTTCCTCAAAGAAGATTGACAAACGTATAGGAGCACCTGGAAAGATACCAAACATCAGCAGTCATACTGTGTTCCTCTAGCAAAAAAGTACAATTCAGGAGTATCTTAACTTCTGATAATATAAGAGATGGATAATTGTCCCTTTTGTATATTTGCATAATTTTTCATAAACACATATACATTGTGAAATAATGTTATTTATTTCATAGGTCACAGACCATGTCACTGGAGTGATGACCCTAATGTCTTATCTCAGTTGCCTGATTCAGACTTGTGAATTGCCTAATTATGAACATTTCTTCATGAAACTCAACAACACAGAATGAAGTGTCAGGGTCAGGCCATTCCATACCTGTAAGGATTTTTATGTACATTAGAGCAATATACACCTACACTGCTCAGCACTTATGGCACATTGGCATGTTATAATTATCTTCAGATCAGAAAAAACGCTAGAGCTTAAAGTAGAATGATGGGCTATACATTTTCAACTCAAGAGTGATGATCACCCCCTGCAATTATTCTCAGTGGAGAATCCTTCCTATACATTTGACTGACTTAGCTTCTACTCTGTGCTTTACCATTACCAGACAGGGTCACACTGTATCGAGCCACAATACTGCAGCAATCTTAGCTGCCTTTGAATTTTACCTTCAATCTTGACACCAAGGTCAACTCTGCAACTCTAATCACATAGTTCGTTGACATCCAAACTTTTCAAGCCTAGTTAAAAATTCAGCCATCACTGCTCATTGCCAGTGTTAAAGATCTCACTCCTTTAGATTTGTTGTGCATCTTCTTGTATTTCCAACACTGCCTTAGATGTTGGTTTTTGAAGTAGAGCTTTTAGTTTGCATTTGATTTGTGGAGGTGTTAGTGATACCAGTTGAACTGCATATATTATAATGTAAGTAATTTGATGTTTTGACATATGAATTTAATTTTGGCAATTGAAGAAGTGAATACACATCACTCACAAAAGTTTCTTTATGTGTATTGGTATTACTTTATTGTGAACTTCCTAAAAGCCAGCCATGGGAGCACATGTCCCTAATCCCATCACTTCTGTCACTGAGACAAGGCTTGAAAGGTCCAGACTACTTGGCACTTCATAGTGAGAACCTGTCTACAGAGAAGGGGAGAGAATAGCAAAAAGAGTAAATGAATCTTCTAATAGTTTTGTTACATATTCTTTACACTTAGCCATTATGACCAATATAATAGTATTTTTTTATGACTTCTTACCTACTCTTTTCCTGTTCTGAGCTGTTTTGTTTATGGATCTCTAAGAAATCATATAAGAATCGCATAAGAAATCTATATATATATCATATAAGGCATAATCAAAAATAGTTTTGTTGGGATATATAATCCAAAAGGAATAATTTCAGGAAAGTATTAAGCACATAAAATGTAATGCAGAATCTGGTAAAGGATGCGAATTCACATCTGCCTTCCTCTGTCAGAGAAATTCCAGCAGTGAAAAGTACTGCCCCAAGCACAGGCAGAGTGAGAAAGTCCTGGTATGGCTCAGGATTTGGGCACAGAAATCAAATAAGCTTTATCTTTTTTTTCTCTCATTTACTTTTTTTTATTATTTTTATTTTTTGTTGTGAAAATACCATACAGAGGGGTTACAATTACTCATTAGTACATTTCTTATCAAGCATTGTTGCCTCCTCTTTTGTTTCCCCTTCCCATCCCTTCCTATCTCCCCTCCTCCCCCCACCACCCCTCTACCCCCCCACCCCTACCCCCCGCCAAAGTTGTAATGTTCGTTTTTTGACATAACATCTTATACATCTCATTGTTGCAATGAGTCCACCTGTATCCCTAGTTAAACAATTTGTTTTTCCCCTTCCCCTCCACAAATTATACCAACATCAAATACAGTGAAAGCAGGGATTATACCGTGGGGGGCACATACAAAGCAACAAAGAAATCACCTTGTAAATATGTTAGAAACAATTGCATAAAAGCAAAAATATTTGAAAAAAAAAAATGTAATGCAGAGCTGGGAAGGTGGCCCAGTGATAGAGCGCTTTGACATGGATTTGTTCTCCTTAAGCAATTACTCCAGGAATAATAAACAGTGGAAGCTGAATGATGTTCATTCAGGTATTTCTTTAGAAATTAAACCAATCTTTATTTGGTATAAAGATCACTTACAATGTCATTACCCACACCCTTTTCATTTAAAAATATTTATATTCTGTAGCAATGTCATTGCCGTTATTACCATGCATGAGACCCTGGATTCGATTCTTCAGCATCACAAAAACAGAAAAAAAAAGCCAGAAGTGGTGTTATGGCTCAAGTGGTAGCTCACTAGCCTTGAGCTGAAGAGTTGAGGGACAGTGCCCAGGCCCCGAGTTCATGCCCCACGACCGGACCCCCCCCCCAAAATGTAATGCATTGACTCTTTATTGAAAACTTCACCAGTTGTAGTTTATTTATTCTGATAACAAAGATTATAAACAGTTACAATGGTATTAAGTTACAATAAAAGTTAAAATAAAAGTTACAATGGTATTCCAAATGGGACACAGAACTAGAAACATGAAGGTAGCACTAAAGAATGCTACTGCTACCATTAATCGAGTAAGAATGAAATTTAGGCAAAACTCCCTCAGAGTAAAAGCCACAGGACAACCCCAACATTGCTTTCATTGTTTCATATGAAGAAAAGACTTTATTTTTAGGAAAGACAATTTTTCACAGATATTTATATCAATTATGTATGTATTTCTTAAGGCCTTCAGGAAGAATGCTGTGACCATGTTGATGGAAGCTGATTTCTATACAACGGAAGCTGGTGTCTACACAATGTGCAGACACCATTCCAAGCACTGCACCTGCATTAGGGTAATTTTAGTGCTCATGAGTATTTTTCAAGTTAGGAAATGAATTAAGTATTTTATTAAAAACAGAAGTAGGCATAAGGCTAAACAAATTTCCTAAGTACCTAAGACTGATGAGTTGTAGACCCATAATACAAATCCAGGTTTCCACCAGGCATATCTGAGGATATTCTGTGCCATATTCATTACATTTCAAGAGCTATGGAGCAGATGAATCCACATTATATTCCTAATTATAGTAATAATGGCAATGACATTGCTACAGGATATAAATATTTTTAAATGAAAAGGGTGTGGGTAATGACATTGTAAGTGATCTTTATACCAAATAAAGATTGGTTTAATTTCTAAAGAAATACCTGAATGAACATCATTCAGCTTCCACTGTTTATTATTCCTGGAGTAATTGCTTAAGGAGAACAAATCCATGTCAAAGACACTTGTGTTGATGAACACAGGCTTTTAGCATTAAGTACCTTGAATATACAGGGAATAGTTTGTTGTGGATATATAATCCAAAAGAAGTAATTTTTGTGGCTATTTACTTCCTTGTTGTACCAAAGAAAATCTGTTCCCTATTCTAAAACATATATCAATTTAATGGACATTAGTGATATCAGTTTGAATTAGGTGTGCATAATATATATAATGTATGCTATTACATAACATATGAATGTTATAGTTATAATGTATGTATCATTACTTATATTCTATAACTACTATAAATAATATATGTATAAAACTGGTTTTAGTATTATACTGTGAAGGATACAAGAAATGACAACTTTATTTAAACAAATATATTTGTAAGTTTTAGTCACATAAGTTATTTTTGTGCCAATACTGAGACTTGAACTATGGTCTGGGTGCTGTCCCTGATCCATTTCACTCAGACTAGCTTAATATAGCTATCTTCAGATCTCAGCCCCTAAGTAGCTGGGATTGCAGATATTAGTCATGTTAAATTTTTTAATTCCATCCTTGGTAGGTCCGTACATAATTATTTTTGAATGTTCAATTATATTATGATAGTCCATTTCTAAACCAATTCAGAATAAATAACTACTTATTGGAGAAAACTATAAATTGCAATTGAAATTGTAAGGACCCTACTTTACTATCAATTTTCAAAGATATTGCTAGTTTAATTCCTGGACAGACAAGTAGAAAAATTAAATTATGTGTGCATAATACACGTAATATACTATAGTACATAATATACAAATAATATATTTATAATATATGCATAATTGGGAGTATTCTATAATTACTATAAATAATATATGTATAAAACTGGTTTTAATATTATACTGTGAAGGATAGAAGGAATGACAACATCCCTATCTTAACTATCTCATTTTCAACAGTATGTAAACTATGCTATAAACATATACCATCAAGAAAGCACACCTGTGTAATCACATATTCACCTTCAAATATTCTCCTCATCGCTATGAACATCCTCTAAGATTGGCTACATTTATCTACAGCAAACACTTTGTGATAATTTCTGGGTAATGTTGCTTTTCTTCATCCTTATCAGCCCTTCAGCAACTTCAGTGAAGAGCATTTTCTCCTGCTTTGCCTGTACATCATATCAACCCAGCAAAGAAACTGTGGCTGGCACTTGAGCACTGGTACATTCAGAGGTTCTTTGGTTTTGTTTTAGTGTAAATGAAAACATACTGATTTGAAAATACTATAAATATTTGTTCTTTAAGTTTATTGTTAATTCAAATATAATAGGGGTGGTTTTAGTGGTGCATGCCTTTAAATCTAGCTATTTAAAAGTCTGGAAACAGAGGATCATAGTTTTAAGCTAGACCAGAGAAATGAACCACTTATCTTCAACTAAGAATCAAAAAGCTAAAAGTGGAGCTGTGGCTCAAATGGAAGACTGGCAGCCTGAGCACAAAAAAAAAGTAAAAGAACCTATGCCCCTAATTTAAGTCACAGTATTAGCACTCATATACTATATATACATATACATGGTTCCTAAAATATCCTGTGAGTTAATTTGTCAAAACCTGGTCATAGATTACATATGAGGTGTGAAGAAGTATGTAAGTCTGAAGTGACCCCAAGGTCTTTTGACAAGACAACTAGAAGAGTTATCACTTAATCGAATAGTAATGAGGAATAGGTTTGTAGATAAAGATCAAAGCTCACTATGGGATCTTTTGAGTTTCTTAAAATCAGCAGCTAGGAGTTGTCAGTAGACAGGATGCTATAAAGGACTTGAATTAAAGAAAGAACAGAGCTGGAGAAAAAAAAACGGAAATAATTACATGTACTCAATGGTAACAATCATGAGAAAGAAGATTACAGAACTAAGCCCTGAGATACACAAATATGTAAAACATGACAAATGAAGAAAAACTAATAAGGATATAATGCAGACTTATAGAGATAGGTATTTTTAATGTTTAAGGTCTATGAAGTGATTGTGTGATGACCTAAAATTTAAGAAATTGATAAGGTCAACTATTCCTTGGGCCAACCATAGCTGATAGTTTAAGTAAAATGGGGCCACAATAGTGTGTCTTGATATACCAAAGTGAAAACAGATCAATATTTGGAAAGCTATTTTTGGACATGTGGTTGGAGTGACAAACACTGCAGTTTGTTCAAGTGTCAGTAGAAACATTTTTAGCACAATGATAGAATTCTTTCAGGGATCTGGTAGATTTTCCCTGTCTTCAATTTCCCTTTTTTTCTGAGAACTAAAATATCATCACTGGAAGCCAGTCCCAAATTGTGCCTTTGGCAAGTTACCAGATATTCAGTCTATCACATGCCCAAATAACAGAAAATGGGAACAGGTTTACATTGAGCACTCATAGTAGACAGGTCTCTGGACTTTCTCATGAAGAGCCTTCTGCTGTTGTGGGATAGATAGGGCTGGATAATATACAAAATAGCCATCATACATTGAAAGTATTCTGCTAAGTTGACACCTGAGATACCGGATGTTTTAACTGCATTGTATTGATTTTGATGAATCAGTTAATCAGATTCCTTATACCATATCATGTTACTAGACTGTGAAATGCATGTTTATTGCATTTTCTTTGTATAACATATAGTATGTTTTGAAATTTGGTATAAATCATTCATCATTTTATTTTTTTCAATATGGATTATTTCTAGTTCTCAAGAGTGGGGAAATGCCCTGGAACTTTGTACCTTGAAGTCATATGTTGTCATGTGTCATATCCTATTTTCCTTGTACAGAGTTGGTAATAAATCATATGTAATTTATTTTTTATTGCAGAGTTTGAACTAGGGCCCTGGGCACTGTTCCTGAGGTCTTTGGCTCAAGGTTATCTCTCTACAACATCGAGCCACAGTATCAATTTTAGTCTTGTGTGATTAGTTGGTGATAAGTGTCTCAAGGGAACTTTTCTGCCCAAGCTGGCTTTGAACTGTGATCCTCAGATATCAGCCTCCAGATTAGCCAAGATTACAGGCATGAGCTACCAGCACCTGGCTATATGTAATCTAAACTGAAGTTTTCTTCAAGTGTTTAATCCTACATTGAAGTTATTTTTCTTACAAACTTCCTAATACATATGTAATCTATTCTATTTTGAAAAGTACTGTTGTACCTCCCACTTATTTATGGCATTTCTGAAATCCAAGTTCCTCTGTGTTTCAAGGTGGATACTTTTGCCTGTAACAAGTATTGTTGTTGAACACATAACATCTGGCTAATTAGAAAACAAAAGATGTGAAACTACCGTAGCCAGATAAAGAACTTCCAGGACAATTCAAGGGCAACTCATGTACTGTCTGTGTAGGTGAATAGGGACCATAGAAAAGAAATTCTTATACTTGTAAGTGATTGAGTGTTTGTGCACATAGATATCACTTGTTTATCTGTTGCTATAGTTTTACACATTCACTAGTAAAACTATATCATGTGTGTGGGGGGGGTGTGCAGATCACAGTTTCCAAAATCCAGAGAACCACCTCCATGGGCATCACTTTCTTATGTTGCTCTTTGGGTAATAAGAATGAAACCTGGAACTGTCAAATGGTAGAGAAATTACTCAGTGATTCAAGCATTTATCTTTCAATATGTTGCTTGCTCCTAACACTAAAATTAGGAAGACTGTTAATATATAATATATGTTATAATATATTTAATATATTATACATAACGTATAATATATTGCATATTATAATATATGCTATATATAATACCTGACAGTAGTATATATTTATAAGGAAAAATACAATAAACCTATCTATGTCCATACTTTCCTAGCCATGATTAAGTTCAGTAGATTTAGGTGCATTATATCTCAATAGGAAAAGTCTACTGAAGTTCTGAGGACCTTGAGCTAGATAAGGAGAATTCCTGTAAAAGAAGCCTCTCCTCAATTATGAGAAAAGATAAGTTTGGAAATTTGTTTTTTTTTTTCAGGGGGGTGGTCATGGGGCCTGAACACTGGGCCTGGGTGCTGTCCCTCACCTCTTCACCTCAAGGCTAGTGCTCTACCACTCAAGCCATAGCACCACTTCCTTTTTTTTTTTTTTTAATATTTTTTATTGTGAAAATACTGTACAGAGGGGTTACAATTACATGGGCAAGATAATGAGTATATTTCTTATCAATCATTGTAGCCTTCTCCTTTGTTTACCTTTCCCATCCCTTCCCAGCCACCCCCCCTGCCTCCCCACCCAATCCTCCCCCCCACCAAAGTTGTAAAATTTGTTTTTGACATGACAACTTGTACTTCTCATTGTTGCAATGGTCCACCTGTATTCTTATTTAAATGACTTGTTTTCCCCCTTCCCCTCCACAAATTATACTGACATCAAATACAGTGAAAGCAGGGGTTATACTGTGAGGGAGCGACGTACAAAGCAACAAAGAAATAATCTTACAAATGTGTTAGAAACAAATGCATGAAAGAAAAAGAACATTTAAATACATATCTTAGGGTTCATTTTCCTAACATCGCCTTATCTGACCTTTTCTGCTTGACTCATACATATACTAGATATTGCAAATAAGGGAAACCATGGGACCTATGTTTCTTTGGGGCCATAGCACCACTTCTGGCTGAGGAATCAAACCGAGGGCTTCATGCATGTAAGGCAAGGACTCTAATCACGGAGCCACCTTCCCAGCCCAAATTTGGTAGTTTTTGAGAAGAGGAATTTGGCATTTGCTTTGCATCCTTGATTAGTAGGTATCATTTTGCTCCAAATTTTGTCTCCTTTTATGTTCCCTAAACACTTACACAGGATCATCATTCCATAGCATATCTTTAAGTCCTTCTTTTATTTATTTTATCATTATTGTTTTGTTGTTGTTGTTTTGCTGATGCTGAAGCTTGAATTCAGGGACTAGGCAGTTTCCCTGAGCTCCAGGCTAGTGATCTACCACTTGAGCCACATTACTACTTCTGGGTTTTTCTTCCTGGGCTTGCTTTGAATCATAATACTCAGATCCCACCATGCTGAGTAGCTTGGATTACAGATGTGGGCCACCAGGGCCCAGCAAGTACCTCTCTTTTAGATATTATTCTAAAAGCCTCCTATTCAAGGTCACTCCTAAGATAGTAAATGGAACTATGCCAATAGTTCCTTCACATTTTCATCTCCTGTTATGGCTATGGTGTGTCTTTTCCATCTTATTTTGAACTTATTTCACTGTTCTCTTCTTAATCCATTGTTCTAGGTGTGTTACTAATAATTAACTAAATTTAGTGGGTATAAACCCTAAATCACTCAACTATTAATTTCATTTAATTTTTTCAATATGATTGTTTTTCTGTACAAATATGAGCTTATACTCAGCTTCTTGCATCTATCTATTGGCATAAGCAGAGCCTAGGCTTATTCTACCTCAAATGCAAGAGGTTAGCAAAATAATAGCCTACAGTATTCCTGCCTAGGAGTCAGGACAAGTAGTTGAGTGCTTGAAAGAAGCAATGCATTCCTGGCATGGGAAGGGGTGGGAGAGACAAAAGCCCAGAGAGCAAACTGGCAGTCACAACATTTAACAACTTCTCCTTTGGGGAAACTGACCTCCTGCAAAGTGGTGGTGAGATAACACCTAGTGAATTTTCATATATGAAGGAAGTTGTCATGTCTCAGTACAAAACTCACTTGTAGTCAAAGAGAGGGTCATTCTTTTGTGTCCTCCATAGGTCCAGTCTCACTTATCTCCATCTTAGACTTTGCCCAGACTCTATTCCTACCAGAAGATCCCTAATGAGGAGAAAAGTGTGATCTCTTGGCTTCTGACTGGCTCTGTGGGAGCTGAGGCCACTTTTAGTTTTGAACCTGTTCCTCCTGACAAGGCTGTGGTGGGTGGTGGGAAAGCTCATTCTCTGAATTGTGCCCTAGTACCAAATCTCTTCAGATTACAGATTCTGCTTGGGGGGGGGTGAGTTACTCCATTTCCAAAGAGTTCAATTAATATCTGATTCTGAGGCTCAGGTGTAGGTCCTTCACCAGATCCTTCAAGCTGGAGTGGATGTTACCTCAGACTCCAGGCCATCCTCACATTTCTCCAGCTCTTTCTAATGAACAAAATGGTCATAGGAGTTGATTCAGAAACAAGGAGAAGTGAGAGTAGCAGAAGAATCATCGGAAGGGGGAGGAATTAGAAACTTTGGGTGAAAAAAGGGCTCAGAAAATCTAGGATCACTCACATCATTTGGGAATCACATCATAAGATTAGGGAATAAAAGTAATAAATTACTACCTAATTAGTAACTCCGCTGCTCTGACTACATTACAAGTGTTCTGTTCAAAGGTACTGTCCTAGCTCTATTTTGATGAGGAAAATGGAGCACATTCACAAAGTTCTGAGTATCTTCATCCATAGCCAGGTTGTTCTTACTCTCTACTTTTCTGTTACTTTCCTTTGCTGGATTCTATCAATGACACTTGAAAGTGTTATCATCTGCAGACAAGTAATTACATTTTCTTTTAATCCATTTGTTATAAAAATAAAACAAATTATGGGGAAAACTATGTCTATGGTACATTTTCTTCCAAGGCATATTTATTTTATGTTAGGTATTATTTTAATAGTTTCATTTTTAAAACTTGAGGAAAATGTTTTGTTACTATTAGCACTAATTATTGCACCTGTTTTTGTATTTTTCCATGTCTGTATGTTTGTTATTAAGCTTCTAAAATTTTCTTTTCCCCCAACTGTTGCCTTCTTAAAATTTCTTCAAATTATAAACTATATATAATAGTCCTGTATATGTTCATTGATATATTTAAATTTTGATCTAATATCCACATATTATAGGATATTTTCAAACTATTGTAATTGCTCTGAAAATCTATATGGAGGTCCCTCATTAAAGCAAAAACACAATGCCACAAAACCCAGTGAAAGTAGGATTAGGTATCTATCCAAAAATATTTAGCAATGATACAGTAGAACCATTCACTTCTCACTGGGCGCCGATGCCTCACACCTGTAATCCTAGCTACTCAGGAGGCTGAGATCTGAGGATCGAGGTTCAAAGCCAGCCTGGGCAGGAAAGTCTGTGAAACTCTTATCTTCAATAAACCACCAGAAAACCGGAAGTGGCACTGTAGCTCTAGTGGTAAAGCACTCGCATTGAGCTGAAGAGGTGAGGGACAGCACTCAGACCCAGGACCGACAAAAAAAAAAAAAAAAGCTGATAATGAGCTGAGCTGTTAGAGGTAGTTTCCCTAAAGATCTAAGAGCTAAAAGTGGAGAGGCAAACCCAGAGCTCTGCACTGCATCAGTCCACCATGCCAATTGCTTCTACCATAGTACTGACTACCCAGATTGCACACTCATGACCTTTTTACCCTGATTGTGCCCCACAATCCCTCACAACTTTTACTCTTTCACTTTGTCTATGCTTTCTTGTCCCTGCTAAACTCTTCTGGATGCCTGTATTAGCTACCCCAACCCTTGCAAAGCTGTTGCTGCTACCCAATTTCCTGCCACTTCAACTCAGTTATTACAGTCACAATTACCCTTTCCCTGGTATCCTAGTCTCTGCTACTCTTTTCTGCTACCCATAATTCATAACACCATGGTTCCAGCCACTTGACCCCTGACACCCTTGTCTCTGATACCACATTCCCAAACAAAACAAGGGAAGAGTGGGTACAGACAGTCGACTTGGGTACTCCTCTTGCAGGCACATTGGGACATTATTCCTCAGGTATTTAACACAAGGGACTTACTGGCGGTGGAAAGAAATGAGGTTACTCAGAGGTGACTAATATCCAAGGATATCAACTGACAACTTGTTGCTAGGAAAAGAAAGCCCTAAGGTGAAAGTTAATAAGAAAAAGTTTTACAAAGATATTGGGGATGATGCAATAGGTTTAGCTTAGTCCCTTCTACTAGTGATCTGAATTATTTTTTGACATAGATATGTAACTACTTTGCATTTTAAAAATTATATGAAGATGCACCTTTGTGTGGTACTTATATTAATTTATGAAATAGTTGCATATGATCACATTAATGATATTCAATATTTTATGTTCAATGTTATGCTCATGAGGCTGCCTTTGGCAATATGAATTGAGCTCTCTAACAACAAATGGAATTTCATTGTCAAATACTACAAGGAGATTACTGATGCTAGTACCAAAATGAAAGCTGGAACAAAAAAACTGAAGAAAGCTGCAAGTTTGATGGGAAGGGGTCAGTGGTAAGGGCTATGATGAAAGAGAAATTTTTCACCATGGAATCTTGGAAGAATAAAATGTGTTTTGATGAATTACTTAGCTTTTTAAACCTTCTTAGAAAGCAGAACATTATTTTTATTCTTGCTTTTTGGTAGCTGTTTAATGAATGGTTTAACAAAAAAATTATCAAAATGACTGAAAATTAAATGATGTGAATTATCAGATTAACATTATACCTAAAGTTGCCCTGAAATGCAGGAAGATTGGATTCTTTTCTATTAAATTAATGGAATAAACTTCCTTTTGAATGGTTGGACAGTCCATGACACTTG
Source organism: Dipodomys merriami (assembly GCF_024711535.1). Classification (NCBI taxonomy): domain Eukaryota; kingdom Metazoa; phylum Chordata; class Mammalia; order Rodentia; family Heteromyidae; genus Dipodomys; species Dipodomys merriami. Next base: position 740,062 of record NW_027206044.1, on the reverse strand, counting down.
TTCCAAAACAAGAAAAGATACTGGAGAGAAAAAAAAGAGGAAGGAGACTCAACGAAGCTGAAATTAGCATGTTCTCATTTGGAGTTTAATGGTTTTTTTCTACAAAGAATAAGAATTTCATCTTAACATAATAATTTCAAAATGGATGTGCTACAGGATAGCTTGTAAATGTAATATTTAATGCTGTTGAATTACTTGAAGACAAATGTTTACAGAAAACTTTAAATTCCAGAAAAACTGTAATGTTCCAATAAACACCTGGAAGAAATATAATTTTAAAATTCATGGTTCAAAGCAAACCCTGGCAGGAAAGTCTGTGAGACACTTATCTCCAAACAGGAAGTGGCACTGTGTCTCAAGTGGAAGAGGGCTTCTCTTGAGCTGAAGAACTCAGGGATATGTTAAAACCCAGTTTCTGAGTTCAAGCCCCAAGACTGACAAAAAGAAATTTAAAAAAATTAAAGCATTAGGGATGGGAAGGAGACTCAGTAGTAGAGTGCTTGTCTTGCATGAATGAGGTCCTGGTTTCAATTCCTCTGCACCACATAAGCAGAAAAAACTGGAAGTGGTGCTGTGGCTCAAGTGATATAGCCTTGAGCTGAAGAGCTCAGGGACAGTGCCCAGACCCAAAGTTCAGGCCCCCTACCAACAACAACAACAACAAAAATTAAAGCATCAAACAACCCAAAGAGGTTGTCCAGAATAATGAGTGCCGCATTATCCGTTTACATGACTTAGTGACTTGAAACCTAGTTTACCAGGGGAGGTGGTGGGCAATTTGTGTCTTTGCCAAAACCTGCGAAATTATTTTGTACTTTCCCAAGGAGGGACAAAACAGGGAATGGGGGGAGGAGGATAGGTGTTTGGGGGCCTTGCCTTTTAGTTCAGTGATTGTTTTCTGGAGTCAAATTCAGAGAAATCCTGCTTGCAATCCTAGTTGCATGGGGAATGAAGAAGCCAAGCCCTGGAATTGGACGTTGCACTGTCCTTGGCCCGGTTCCAACCACCACTGGATAATCCAAGTCCCATTTCAGGAACAAGATGCCTTGAAGACTACTGATCCACTGGGCAGGTGGACCTAACCACAGCCAGGAAAGGCAAAAAATTCAATGCCGAGGGCATCACTGGAAATCTACAACAGGCAGAGATTTTTAAGTATATTTTATTGTAAAAATACTGTACAGAGGGGGTTCAGTTACATGAGTAGGGTAATGAGTACATTTCCTATCTAGCATTGTTACCTCCTCCTTGGGTTTTCCCCTACCATCCCTTCCCTCCCCACCTCTCCAACTCCTCCCTCCTCAATCCTTGCCTGACATTGTAAATTCATTTTCTACATAGTGTCCTGTACATCTCTTCATCACAATGGGTCAACCTGCAGCCCCATTTAAGCATTTTGTTATATCCTTTCCACTCCCCAAATCACAAAAGTGAATATACAAGATGCAGAACATTGGAATCAAATACAGTGAAAACAGGGATTATACCGTGGGGGGATGAACCTACAAAAGAATCACATACTGCATTATAAGTATATTAAAAACAAAACCAAGACTGACTTGGGGTATATTTCACTTAACATCATCTTATGTGGTCATAATAACATAACTTTTGATCTTTTATGTTTGTCCTAGACATGTACTAGTCCTTGCAAATAAGGGAAAGCATGGGACCTATGTTTCTCTGGGCCTGGCTTACTTAACTTAATATAATTTTTAACAAGCCTTTCCATTTCCTAACAAATGGGGCATTGTCATTCCTTCTAATGGAGGCATAGAATTCCATTGTGTGTGTGTGTGTGTGTGTGTGTGTGTGTGTGTGTGTGTGTGTGTGTGTGTGTGTGTGTGTGTGTCACATTTTCTAGATCCATTCATCTACTGAGGGGAATCGGGTTTGGTTCCATATCATAACTATAGTGAGTAATGCTGCAACAAACATGGTTGTGCTGGTAAAATGACCTTGTTTGTGATCATTTGGGTAAATGCCCAAAGGTGGGATTGCTGGGTCATAGGGAGCTCTAAGTGGAGTCTTTTGAAGAATTTCCATACTGCTTTCCAAAGTCGTTGAACAAGTTTACACTCCCACTAACAATGCAGTAGGGTTCCCGCCAGCATCTGTAATAATTACATTTCTTTTTTTTTTAATTTAATTTTATTTTATTTGTGAACATACTGTACAGAGGGGTTACAATTACATGGGCAGGATAATGCATACATTTCTTACCAAGCATTGCAGCCTCCTCCTTTGTTTACCCTTCACATCCCTTCCCAGCCTCCCCCCTCCCCCCCAATACCAATCCTTCTCCTTCCCCCCCCCGCACCGACGTTGTAAAGCTCGTTTTGGACATGACAACTTATACTTCTCATTGTTGCAACAGGTCCACCTGTATCCTTAAACAACTGGTAATTAAATTTCTTGGTTATAGACATTCTAACTGGAATGATGTGCGATCTCAATGCTGTCTGATTTGCATTTCTTTTATGGCTAGAAAAGTTGAGCATTTCTTCATGTGTCTAATGGGCATTTTCATTTCCTCTTCAGAGAAATCTCTCTTTAAGTCTTTAGCCCATTGAGTTATCCGGCAGTTGTTTCTTTGATGATTTGTTGTTGGGGAATTTAATTTTTTGAGTCCTAAGTATATTTTAGATATAAGACCTTGTCCATTTTATGACTCATGAAGATCTTCTCCCAGTACGTGGGCTGTCTACAGTTCTTGTTAGCTTTGACCTTTGCCTTGCAGAAGCTCTGCGGTTTCAAGCAATCCCATTTGCCCAACCTTTCTTTGATTTGTTTTATTTCTTGTTCTCTATTAAGAAAATTTCGGCGTGTGCTAAAGAGCCCTAGAGTTTCTCCTATTCCTTCATGTAATGTTTTCACGGTGTCTGCTTTTATTTTGAGGTCTTCTGTCCATTTGGAGTTGATTCTGGTGCAGGGCAATATATACGGATCTAGTTTAGTTTAACAGTTGTTTAACCAATTTTGCCAACACCATTTACAGAAAAGGCTATCTTTTTTCCACTCTATTTTTTTAGCTCCCTTTTCAAAGATTAGGTGGCTATTGGTCAGTGGATTCATTTCTGAGTCTTCAGTCCTTTTCCATTGGTCTTCAGGTTTGTTGTTGTGCCATTATCAAGCTGTTCTTATGACTGTGGCTTTTTAGTCGAGTTTGACATCTGGAACTGATACTGCTTCAGCACTGTTCTTTCTGCTAAGGATTGACAAACCTACAGCCAGCATTATAGTTAATGGCAAAAAGTTAAAATCATTTCTTATAAATTCAGGAATGAGGGGCTGGGAATGTGGCTCAGTGGTAGAGCGCTTGCCTTGCATGCATGAGGCTCTGGGTTCCATGTCTCAGCACCACATAAGCAATAAGAATAAAAGCCGGAAGTGGTGCTTTGGCTCAAGTGGTAGAGCACTAGCCTTGAGCTGAAGAGCGGCGGGACAGTGGCCCAGAGTTCATGCCCCACGACTGGGGCATGAAATAAATAAATAAAATAAATTCAGGAATGAAATAAGGATGTCTGTGCTGTCCACTCCTCTTCAAATTAATATTAGAATGCTAGCTGGGGCAATAAGACAAGATACAAACTTAAAGGGGATCCAAATAGGGAAAGATGAAGTAAAACTATCCCTCTTTGCAGATGACATGATCTTGATTTTAAAGAACCTTATGGACTCCACTCCCAAGTTACTTGAGCTGATCAGAAACTTTGGCAAACTAGCAGAATATAAAATTAACCCTCGGAAATCAATGGCTTTCCTGTATTCCAATAACGATAAGAGTGAGGCTGAAAATAGGAAAGCAATACTTTTTAATATTCGCAAAAAAATACAATAGCAAGGAGTTAACTTAAGAGGTGAAGGACCTCTATGATGGAAACTTTAAAAACCTGAAAAAGAAAATGAAAGCAGAACTAAGGAAGTGGGAAACCTCCCACGCTCCTAGATTGGGAAGATTAACATCATGAAAATGGCAATACTGAAAAAGGCTATTTCCAAATTCAATGTGATACATATCAATATCCCAATCTCACTTTCAATGAAATAGAAGAAGCAATCCAAAAATTCATATGGAAGAATAAAAGAGAGGATTTTTGTGATTCTCATTTTGTATTACCACTTTCATTCTACAAAGTAATCTATGGATTTTAACTTTCTTCCCTCCCTTTGGATAAACCTCACAAAAACCCTGCCTCTAGCTCCCAAGACACCTAACTCTTAGGTCTGGACAATTGTTCGTAGATAGTGAATTACTTAGTTGTATTTTGAACGCATAAAACATGCATATAAAGCTAGCACATTTTGATCTCATGAGAAAACTGACTTTTCCCCTCTCTCAAATTCATTTCCTGATAGGCATTTTTAGAAAGAATCTATTTTCTTTTTTAGATGAAAGGCTTGTAGGAAACTATGTTTATAATCTGGCTCTTCCTCCTGTACCTCAACACCTAAAACACAAATTTCACAAAGCATTTATAAGAAACAATACAAAAACCAAAACACTGGGAAATGCTCAGATGCAGAAAATTTTACAAAACCCAGAATATAACTCTGCTGTCTGAGGCCGGGGCTCTCTGTGTAAATTAACAAACCCCAAAACAGCAGCCAAGAGTACCAGACATGAGTGTCTCTGGCTGATACTCCATGGACAAGCAGCATGGAGGGGCATCCTGAGCCTGCAGGAGAGTGTCTGGAGGAAAGTTTCCCTGCCAGCCTGAGTACAAAAGTTGGCATCACCCCACCTGGGCCTGTATTTCTTGTCTTCTCCCCACAGCTGAGAACAATCGTCCCCTACTCCATGGAGGATACTGTACAAGCTGATCCCCAGAGCGGCTTCTGTTTTGTCTGCAGTCCTTCCTAGGTGGGTCCCCCCTCCCACCGTGTTTGTGTGCTCTCAGGGGCTGATCCTTAGGGCCCAGGCCCATGGGGCTTGTGGGTATTAGATGTGGGTCAGTGGCACTGTGTCATTCACGCAGCAGCTTCCCTAGTCCAACAGCAGGTACACCTTGATATTCTCCCACAGTCTCAGGTGAGGTGCCCAGAAGCACCCGTGTTGGCTAGGCTGCCACTAGGATCCTACTTCATCAGAGGGGCCAGATGAAGTGGCTGCTGCCTGAATTACTAATTATTTTATGGAGCAGTTATAAACAAATTGATACATATTACTGTATGATATATAATGCTATATCCTTGAGTCTCTAGTCTACAAAATCATTGAACTTGATACTAGCAAGAATGTATTTTATTTTATGTGTTTATAAGCCCATAATGGCAAACTGAAATGAAAGTACAACAAAACTCTTCTCCAAAAAACACATTCTAAAATCACAGAATTTGAAAAAAATTGTATGTAAGTAGTGCAAATGAAATTATACTAGGATAGTAAAATACACACAAAAATATTACATTCGTTACATTCAAAAGTAAAATAAGTAAGTACAGAAAGAATTCCTACTGGATAAAAAATATTACAATGGTTTAACAGGTAGAAGTGATATAGGTTATATGTTTCCTTTTTATAAAACTTATTTATATCTTCCTGTTCTGTTTATCTTAGTGAAGGAAAACGTTAGAAAGCAGAAATTATATGTGGCATCTCTTACTTCCAGTACTACAAAGGAGAGTGGCACTTCCTAATGGGAGTCCTGGGATGACACTCACACCCAGCTCATGTAGACCCATCAGAGGTCCCTGTGGTGACCCTGAGGGGGTCTGGAAAACTGCACTGCTGTCGCAGCAGTTGCAGTATTTGTTGTGGTGGGCTGCATCCAACAAAGCTCCATCAGTGACCAGACCAAGCAACCCAGCCTCAGGTGCCAAAGCCAGGAGGTAAGGCAGGGCAGACCCCAAGTCCTGCCTTCCATGTGTGTGGCCTGCATTGCCAAGGCCAGACCCACTCCTGCTTTGGATACCAATGAGGGTAGAGGATGAGCCCATTGCTGCCAAAGGGAGCATCCCCGGAATGGCACCCAGAGCTGGGCCCATGTGGACCAGAAGGACAATGGAGGAGGCTATACAGCAAAGCCAAAGGGGCTTTGATCCCCCAGTGCTGCAGCTGGTGCACTGCAAGTCCATGCTCCTCTGGCACTGATGGGCATATGCAGGGATGGCACCTTACCCGAGATCACAGGGACCAGAAAATGGAGGTCCGTGGGGATGCTGAAGGGGCTCCAGGGTGCTCAGCTGCCACAGCTGTCACAAGCCCGCTGGCAGAAGGGCCAGCACACGACTCTAATCCCCATTCTGCCCTAAAGTCTGAACCAAGGCTGGGCTTCCTGGCCCCAAGGGGGTGAATTGTCCACCAAGCATTCCTTCTCCTGTGGACTGTGCAGTGTACAAGCATGGTGTTCTCCACCCCACACCCATGGGGGCAGGCAGTGACCCCACAACAGAGTCTCACTGGGATGGCACTTGCACCCAGGACCACCAAAGACCAGTACCAGCACACCTGGCAGAGGAGAGGGCAGCAGTGGACTCAACTCCAGCCCCATGGCTGCCAGATCCTGGGTGAAATGGAACAAGTGAGAATGGGAAGGGAGGTGGGCAGGGTGGACAGGGCTCATCTGGCAATGGTAGGGATCATGCACACACACATCCCTTCACTGCACATCCACCACAAGGGAGGGGGCCCCACTTCTCAACGGGTGACCTGAAGAGGCCCCACACCCACAGGGACTACATAAATGGAAGTTCACGTGGTGATATTGAAAGGGCTCCAGGGTACAGCCTTGCTTCTGCACTGATCAACTGGCACACACACAAAAAAAAAGGAAAAATGACCACTACACCTTTTCATCAATGATAACCTATTATACTTTCAAAACAGTTTTACTTTCCTCTTGTCCTATATTTTTGCATGGGGCCCTCTGAATTAGCCAGAAATCTCCAGGATTTCTTCATGCACAGTAATACAAATAAATATAGCTTCTATTCTTTTTTGAATTAAGGGAGGTTGCATTTAGTTCTTTCCCATGTTTGATTCATGAAAAAGAAATCCTGAAGTGTATCTGTAAAACACAAAACTCAAGCTACCCAGAGAGATAATCACATGATCAGTGGTTCAAATGATATTTCATCTTTGCATTTCTTTAGAAAACTGCATACTTGGGGCTGGGAAGGTGGCTCAGTGGTAGAGCGCTTGCCTTGCATGCATGAGGCTCTGGGTTTGATTCCTCAGCACCACATAAGCAAATAGAAAAAAGCCAGAAGTGGTGCTGTGGCTCAAGTGGTAGTGTGCTAGCCTTGAGCTGAAGAACTGAGGGACAGCGCCCAGGCCCAGAGTTCAGGCCCCACAACCGGACCACCCCCCAAAAAGAAAGAAAGAAAGAAAGAAAGAAAGAAAGAAAGAAAGAAAGAAAGAAAGAAAGAAAGAAAGAAAGAAAGAAAGAAAGAAAGAAAGAAAGAAAGAAAGAAAACTGCATACTACTTTCTACAATGAGAATATTAACCTGTATTTTGACCAAGAGAGTACAAAATTTCCTTTCCTCCACACTCTCACAACATTCTTACCTTCTGAGTATTTTCAAGGGCAGGTTTTTCCTATGTGCAGTACCCCAGACTGGCCTTAGAATCAAATCCTCTTACTCCAACCCCCTAAATGCTTGGAATTACAAGCTTTTACCACCACACCTGACTCCTTTGATTTTGTTGATAAGAGTTATAATAGTTATGGAGGAGTATCATAGTAATTTTGAGTTGCATTTCTCTAATGACTTTTGTTCAGAAAGCATTAAGCCAGCATAGAAGTGGTATTAAACACAAATTTGTAAACCCACTGGTGATTTTCAGGGCTTTTTGGAAAGCAGGTCTATTCAGAACTTTCGTCCATATTAAATCAAGTTTCTTGTTAATCTCATCTTTAATATCTCTATACAAAGTGAATATTTAATTTAATATAGTAGAAAGGAAAAATTAAGCAACTCCTAACATTTTTTACTTTTCAATAAAATGATATTGCTTAAATCAATTTCTGTTTATGCTTGAGACTATACTACTTAATTTGGTTAGACCTTTTACAAAGCTTTATATACTTTATTTATTTTATGTTGATTGCTCTTTCCAAATCCTGCATGTCTAATTTTGGTTTCTTTCAGTCTCATGAAGTTCAGATTTCAAACCGAAGAATAAATGGAAGGAAACAAACAAAAAAAGAGTTCCTCTCATCTGATGATGCCTCTACAAGAATGAGGAAAGAGTTCATCCTGCTAAGGATCTATGATAGAATTTCAAAAAGAGAATTCATTCTTCTAGGTTTTCCCTATCTTTGTGATGTACCTTAAATTATATAAAACAAAATATACTGCTCAGATACTCTTACGTTTTATCAGTTTTGTACATTTTCATACGGACTTCACATCTGTCTACAACATTCCTTCTTTATAAATGTCCCTGATATTTTTACACTATCAAGACATAAGATAACCAGTTTGATTTACAGCATGAGAGTTATCCTCTTGGCTTCCTTGGAAGCAGAGCATTGTCAATAGATAACATTACTTCTGGTTGCTCACTTCATGTAATGGTTTCTGTAATACATTTTATTTAGTATTTAAAAAACTGTTGGCTAAACTCAAAAGCTCATTCATAGAAGTTTATGTTAAGTTTTTCACAAGTTTTATTGCTCTTAATTCTTAAGATAACATTTGCTATAATACTAATATTATTACCATTTAAGTGTTGGGAAAAATTGTAATTAAAGGCACTAAATGCATGGCCCAAATACACACAGTGAGGAAAAAAAATGAGTCAAAGTTTCCAAAAGTCTTTCAGCAATTCAGAAAAGGTAGGTAAAATCTCACCATTCTCTTACACTCTAAATTCAATATTAATATTGCTCAAGAAATAACAGCATAGCAATTATTGCCGATGATGATTGTTTTCTGTCACAATTTGTCTTCAACACAGACTGTGTTGGTGACATTGCATTATCATGCACAGAATTGAACTTATACATTGAGTTTCAAAGACAGCCAAATTTCTTCTGTACTACAGTTCCATTTTTCTTTTTAAAAAGTACCAAAACTTTTAAATATCATCACTTTCTGTCTTTTAAGAATCCAAAAGAGAAATAAATTCACATTTAATTTAATAAATTGACCTTTGCTTTTAAAGCAAAGTGCTTTAAAAGTAGGAGATGATAAAAACAGGCCCCCACGAAGTAAATTTTCTTCTACTTTTAAAATTATTCTGAAAACCTTGTGCTGCTTGGTCACACCCGTAATCTTGTTTACTTGAGATATCTACTCAGGAGGCTGAGATCTGTGGATAACAGTTGGAAGCCAATCAGGGCAAAATTATTTTTTGAGATTATTTTTCAAAAAAATTTAATGAACTAGCAAAGAGCCAGGAGTGGAGATGTCGTTCATATAGTAGTTCACCAATCTAGAGAGGAAAGGCCTAGCAAGACCTTAAAGCCCTGAGTTCAAATTCTGAGCACTCCAACACACTTGTGTACCCGTGTGCACACACACACACACATTTATTCAAAATACCCTCGTGTCAGTGTTTTGCATTAATTTATTTGTTAACAAGATTATATGGATAAAATAAGGGATATAAACTCTTCAATCTCAGAACATTTTTATACATTTTTTTAATTTTAAAAATACTGCACAGAGGGGTTACATTTACATGAGCAAGGTAATGAGTACATTTCCTAACAAGCATTGCTACCTCCTCCTTTATTTTTCCCCCACCATCCCTTCTCTCCCACCTCCACAAATACACTCCACTCCTCCTCTCTCCTTCCCCTACCTAAATTGTAAAATTCATTTTTCATCATACGTCTTGTGCATCTCATTGTTACAATGGGTCAACCCATATCCCTATTTAAGCATTTTGTTGTTTTCTTCTTCTCCCCAAATTAGAGAAACGTATATACAAGATGTAGGTGCACCAACTTCAAATACAGTGAAAAAAGGGGTTATAGCGTGGTTGAGGAACATATAAAGGAACAAAAAAAAATCACATCGTACAGTATAAGTATGTTAGAAATAATAGCAAGATAGAATCACTTGTGTACCTATCTTGGTGTTCGTTTAGCTTAACATCATCTTATCTGGTCAAATGCACATAGCTTAAGACATTTTCTGATAATCCCGGACATATATTAGCTATTGAAAATAAGAGAAACCATGGGACCTATATTTCTTTGGAGTTGGCTTACTTCACTTAAAAATTTTTTCCAAATCTTTCCATTTTCTAACAAATTGGGCAATGTCATTCTTTCTGATGGAGGCAGAGCATGCAATTGTATATATTTACCAGGTTTTCTTGATCCATTCATCTACTGAGGGGCATCTGGGTTGGTTCCATATCTTAGCTATGGTAAATAATGCTGCAATAAACATAGTTGTGCTGGTAGTTTTAGTATGGTCTTATTTGTGATCCTTTGGATAAATGAACAAAAGTGGGATTGCTGGGTCATAGGGGAGTTTTATGTGGAGTCATTTGAGGAAACTCCATACTGCTTTCCAAAGTGGTTGAAGACTTTTACACTCCCACCAAGAATGCAGTAGGGTTCCCTGGTGGCCCCATCCCCTCCAGCATTTGTTGTTGTAAAAATATGGATTGCTTCACTAATTTTCGAGTCATCCTTGAGCAGGGGCCATGCTAATCTTCTCTGTATCATTCCGATGTTAGTGTATAGGCTGCCGGATTAAGCACAGAACATTTTTTATATAGAAGGTGTAATTTATTTTCTTAGTCAATTCCACAAAAATGTAAATTCAAAAGAATTGTCATGAAATTTTACAATCATGCATTTCTTACATAAGCACACATTTTTGATGTTGGCATAATTTGTGGAGGGGAAGGGGAAAATGTTTAAATAGGGATACAAGTAGACCCATTGCAACAATGAAAGGAACTTTACAACGTTGGTATCTCTACTACTGCCATACCTGCAGATTGTAACTTGATTGCTTCTTTTGAGGTAAGTATCACTATGCCTGGTTCTGCTTGGACTGTGGTCCTCCTAACACAAGCGAAACACATAGCACCCATCAAATGGTTAGAGTTTCTGAAACTTCTTCTTCTTTTTTTTTTTTTTTTTGGTCTGGGCTTGCCTGGAACTGAAATTCTCTAATCTCTGTTTTCTAAGTAGATAATATTACAGGTTTGAGCCACTTTATCCAGTAAAAGTATACAATTTTAAGATATCTTGGTATTGCCTATATTTGTGCTTAACATATATAGCTAACCTTAATTTTCTCCCTCTTTTGTTTAGTACTCTGAGTTGAAAACATTGACTTTCTTGATATACATGGCTTTGTTTTGGGTGGAATCCCATCACAATCCAAAAAATCTTCCAAAAAGTTTATGTCAAGAATCATGGAAAAGAAGGCTTCAGGTTGGAAAGAAAACACTGATCCTTAACTTATAATTGCAGTATATTTATAGTGTTAGTCAATACTTTCTGAAGTATGAGAAGAGAAGGAAGACAGAAATGTGAAAGATGTCAGGTCTCTGTGGAATTTCTGTAGTTGTCACTTCATGTTATATTCTTCCTTAAAACTTGCTTTATTAAAAGCCTCTGGGTGGATATTAGTTGGACTGATTGGTAACCTTACCCAAGAAATGAAGCTGATTTTAGAAGGCTGATGATTTGGTAAATAAAGGAATGATGAAAATGAGAACAGATATTGTCACAGAATGAGCCGACAAGGTTCATTGCTGAACAGCAAAACAAAGCAGTTTCAAGTCCGATGATGCACATTGGAACATATATAGATAGATATATATATATGTATACATATACAAACATACGTGAAAAAGTATATATGCAGTAGAATACAGAGAAAGTTTGTGTGACAAGTATTAAACTATATCAAACTGGTTGCAGGAAAGGTCCAGTAAAATATCAATAGTTTAGCATAGATTTTGCATAGATTTCTAAAGGATGAAAATTCTTCCCTCATTTTATACTTTACAAATATCCTTAGTATATTTTAAGTTTTTTATATTGTAGTTGGAACATGTATATAATGCTGAGAATTGGAATTACATAAAGTATGCAACATGAATAGGCCAGCCAGAATAGGAAAGTTCATTAGATTCTTATTTCCAATTAACCACCAGGAGAAAAGGAGTTCCAGTTCAGATTTTATGTAGAGCACTGGCCTTGAACACAAAACGACCAGTCAGGCCATGAGTTTAAGCCCTAAGATCTACAAAAACAAAAACACAAAATATAACTTGGAGTTAGATATTTTATAATGAAGCATTTTTTATATACTCTACATTGTTAGAAAGACTAGATTTCTGTGTTAGCTTTATAACCTACCATAGTAAATGATATTGTCCATTTATTAAACAGAAAGGCTTACTCAGATTTATAAGTTTGAAGGTTTCAGTGTATGTTCAGTCGGTTTTATTGTTTTGGTGGCCTGTGACAAGACAATGTCAAGGTGAGGAGTATGACAAAAAATGTTTTTGACCTAGAATGATTAAAAGAGAAAAGAAGAAAGAATATGAGAGTGCATGTTCTCATAGGTTTTATTCTGAAGAACTTAATCTCCAGAAGAACTATTCAGGTATTCTCCACAGTCTGGGAGGAAATGGAAAGTCATTTTTCTTTAACACATAGGTCTTTCTGGGGCATTGTAAATTCAAATGGCAACATCTTCACCAATGATAATGACTTGTCCAGGGATGGAAGCAACTAGATATTGCTATAAATTCCAATCAGATCCTTTTTCTTCTCATACCATGAAAGCCTGCCACAATTCCCAATCAAATCCCATCAAAGATTCAAACATTAATGCTGTCCCAAAAGTTCTGTATGCAAACCCAGGTACATTCACTTCATTTAAGACAGCAATAGTATATGAAAATTTTAAGTCTTCCATAGAAAAAAATTCATATTAAGTGAAGTAATCCGGTACCAAAGAAACTTAGGTCTCATGGTTTCCCTTATTTGCAATAACTAGTATATGTCTGAGTCAAGCAGAAAAGGTCAGATAAGTTGATTTTAGGGAAGTGAACCCTAATATATGTATTCAATTTTTTTTTCTTTCAGGTGATTGTTTCTACACATTTATAAGATTATTTCTTTGTTGCTTTGTATGTCCCTCCCCCATGGTATAACCCTGCTTTCACTGTATTTGAGGTTGGTATAATTTGTGGAAGGGAAGGAAAAAAACAAATCGTTTAAATAGGGGTACAGTTGGATCCTTTGGAACAATGAGATGTACAAGTCGTTATATGGAAAAACGAACTTTACAACTTTGGTGGGGGCGGGGAGGAGGATTGCGTGGAGGGGGAGGGGGTGGAAGGATGGGAAGGGAAGGGATGGGAAGGGGGAACCAAGGAGGAGGCTACAATGCTTGATAAGAAATGCACTCATGGGCTAGGAAGGTGGCTCAGTGGTAGAGCGCTTGCCTTGCATGCTCAAGGCCCTGGGTTCGATTCGTCAGCACCACATAAGCAAAAAGAAAAAAGCCAGAAGTGGTGCTGTGGCTCAAGTGGTAGAGCACTAGCCTTGAGCTGAAGAGCTGAGGGACAGCGCCCAGGCCCCAAGACCAGAACCCCCCCCCCAAAAAAAAAAGAAAGAAAAAGAAAAAAAAAGAAATGTACTCATTATCTTGCCCATGTAATTGTAACCCCTCTGTACAGCGTTTTCACTATAAAAAAAAAAAGAAAATTTTAAGTCTTCCAATTACGTTGTCACCAAGGAAACAATTACAATATTTCCTTAAAAAATATCTAGATTGTAGAACACTTTAATCAGAAAATTGAAGGAGTATCCATTATAGGATTTAATTTAAATATTTAGTCACTGAAATGGATATTCTATATCCACAACTTAGAGCCCTTTCAAAATACATAATTACAAACCTCATCCATTACCATCTTCCGTGAAGACAGTCCTTGCTGAAAACAAACCAAATGTGGTAAACCAATTAAAATGTACGCCATTGTCAAATGCTGTTGTTTTAAAGCATGGAAGTGACAGCACAATTAATGCCAGTGAACAGCTGGTTCTAAGGAGTTTGGAAAGTGATTACTTTGTACTCTAGGTGGAAAAATCCACAGATGTTTCCGATTGTGCTTCGTTTTGGCATTTGTAAGATATATTTTGGAAAGCACAATGAATGAAAGCATGTTGTTTTATAAAGATTTGCTGGCTGACAAAGTAGGGAAAGAAAACTTATTGAAATGTTTCAAATGAGAAGACAGACAATAGAGTGTGTAAAATGTGGTATGCAGCTTTAAATACAGACTGAAGCAAACCAAAGAATGGGAAAACATTTTTCCTTAAATGCTTTCTGGGTATATTGTGCTATACACTATAATGATGAAATGATCATTTCTTTGGAAAAGTCATGAAAAAACACTGTCACCTGTTGAATTTCTTTATAAAGTGAATCTTAAATGACAAGAATGAAGAAATTTAAATATGTTAATAAAACGTTATCAAGTATTACTTTAATTTTTGATTAAAAGTTAAATCAAACTGACAGACTATTAGTCCATTAAGATTAATGTTTCCTGTCATATGTTATTTTCTTTTTGTTCCTCTTTTATGGGTGGTGATTTTTTTTCAGAAAGTCAACCTAGTCTTAACCATTACCCACAAAATTTATGCTGTCATAGAATCAGAAATTTTTTTTATTAAATTAAGACAATAGTAGGCTCATTTTATGCCAAACCAAACTATAAACACCAAAAACATTTTTCACTAAAAAATCACACAAAAAAATCGTGAGGTTTTGGGGGAAGATGGAGGAGGAGAAGCTGGAGGGTAAACAAGCTCTTACATAGAAAGTAGTTTAAATGTTCCAGTTACACCAAGTGTGCCATCACAGTACAGTGAGTTTGGCCAAAGATGGAAAATCCAGGCAAGATGACAGATCTGAGCACTTGCCAGTAGCCACAGCTGAGGTGGCAGTAGGTACAGCGCCAGTGGCTATAGCCACCATACCTACAGAGAGAGTCCATGACAAAGGCCCCAGATGTGGCTGGTGAGCAGATTCTACTCAACACCAGCAAGAACTGACAAGGAGCAGATATCTTCATCCTGCAGATCACAGACCAGAGATGACCCAGGAACCAACACTCTTACATGAGTAGAATCCTGACATCCTTACTCCTTCTCAGGGATCAGAGGAGGGAAGGCCGCCCCTCCCCCACTACCAGAGATCTCCATCTATGTTACTGACCTCCCCAGGGCTGAGCAGCTAGCTCCAATTCAGGCCTTGGAAGAAAAAAAAAGAGTCATTTAGTAGGTCACAGGAAGTAGACATGACCTGTCAGGCTCAGCTCCACACAGGGGAATGTCACCCCACCAAGCCAGTGGAGCCTCTGTGGAGTGATGTCCTTCACATGGTAAACAGAGCCAGAGGCTGCCCCTCCCTACAACAGCCTAGAGAAACAATTGAAACTAAGTAAAAAAAAAAAAAAACACAAAAACCCTGAGAATGGGTTCCATGAGTGTTTCAGGAGTTGCCCCTCAGGGAAAAGCTACCATTTTCTGAAAGGCCCCAACCCTACCTCATCACGGCATTTACACACTGGAGGAAACTGCCATCTCCCTCTTTGGTGATATTCAAAGCATATCTCCCTCCCACTGAATAGCCTGGGAAGAGGATCACAAAATCCTGGGTAAAGCAGAGCATTTTTCTGCCTGCACAAAAAAAAACTGACTTAAGAAACAAGTCAAGCAAAATGAAAACTAAACACCACAAGCACACCAGAGACTCCACCAAGAGATACGTTATAGACACAGGAGAGATACAGGGTCTTATCATCCCCCCTCCAAAAAAAACCCAAATAAAAGAACTCTTCTTTTTAACCATTTTTTCAATTTTTAAAAGTGTTTGATGTTAATTTTTTCTCATAATTTTTATTTTTGATGTGTGTGTGTGGGTTTAATCTCTTTTGACCTTTTGGTCCTTTTTTTATTGTTTTCATTTCTTTCTCTCTCTCTTTCTTTTTGTTTGACATAATTGCTGTTCTGCTCGTCCCCAGATACATACCAGTGGTCAATTATTAGACCTTATCCCCCATTGTGTACATACTTAATCCTGAAATTTATTACTCTATTCAAAAAATCTTAGGCTTAATTTCTTTAATGGCAGTATTATCTCTTTATACCAGTATAATTTTCAATTAACTAATTTTAATTTTCTTTTATTTTTTATTTTTTCATGTTTCCTTTCTATCCCTCCTCTCCTCTCAACCTATCCTTTTCTTCTCTCCATATCATTTCTTTAAAGTTACATAATTTTTAAGTGTTTCACTTCTTAGATTTAAATTTTTGTTTATCCATTTTTTCTTTATTTTTAAAAAATCTCTCTCCAATCATTCTGTACAATGCATTTCCCTCTCAGAGATTAGGACTTGGTTAAATTCACTCTTTTTTTCCACCAGATTTCTTTTTTTAAAAAATTTTTTTGGGGAGGGATCCAGTCGTGGGACCTGAACTCTGGGCCTGGGAGCTGTCCCTCAGCTCTTCAGCTCAAGGCTAGCACTCTACCACTTGAGCCACAGCGCCACTTCCAGCTTTTTTCTTTTTGCTTATGTGGTGCTGAGGAATCGAACCCAGGGCCTCAGGCATGCAAGGCAAGCACTCTACCACTGAGCCACCTTCCCAGCCCAAATTCACTCTTCTTTTACCTCTCCACATCCCTCTAATCCTATTTTTCTCCACAATTCTCCCTAAACCTAATAATTTCTGGTGTGTCAAATCCTTTTTGCTTTTATTACCCTATTAGTCCATGGTTGTTTGATGATGAATAGATTGTATCTGATGTACTAGATTGTATCTGCAGCCATTTTGACTGTGCAACTACAGGACTCCGGTTGATGCTTGCCTTAAAATAGTGGTCTAGCACAAAATTGGTTTACTTTCATACCAAATGGGCAGAACAAGCCAGAAAACGCAAAAAAATGGCAAGTCTGGGTATGTGAATTCCCACTCATGATAATCAGGTGACAGAATATTAATGAATAATCCAGAAGAGAGTACCCAAAAAGCTCTACAAGCCTTACTGGTATACATGGTGAATGAATAGATTGAAAGGTTGCAAAAGACTCAGTGTGAGCGAGATAGAGAGCGAGAGGTGGCAAACCAAAGATTAATACAGGAATCTTGTGAGCATGAGGAAGCTACTCAAAGATTAATACAGGAATTGCATGAGCAGGTTAAAAACAGTCAAAGAGAAATACAGAAATTGCATGAGAAGGCTGAGATCAGTCAAAGAGAAAGACAGGAATTGCATGATTATGAGGAAGCTGTTCAAAGAGTAATACAGGATTTGCGAGAGAAGGATGAGAATAGAGCAAGATCAATAAAGGCATTCATGGAATCCATGAGCAGACAGCTGAATGAATTAAGGGAGACCACAAAGGGAATGCTCAATGGAGCCCAAGAAAAGTAATGGGAGTCCAAGGAAACCATAACGAATCAACTAAGTGATTTGAGAAGAAACACTGACCACCAAATTAAGGAAGTAAAGTTCATACAAGACCTAAAACAAAGCTGCAACAAAGAATTTGAAGCCAGCAAAGCCAAACAATTAGAAGGAAAAGAAATAAAAAACAAAGTAGAAAGTCTTGACAGTTGGTTAGACCATGTAGAAGATCGGATCTCGGGAATTGAAGACAGCTTAGATATTATAGAGAAAGAATGTATAACTATGCAAGACAAATCCAAGAAATATGATAGATCTATTCAACATTTGGAAAGCACCATCAGAAGGCCTAATCTGAGGGTAATGGGTGTAGAGGAGCACCTAGAGACAGAAGTTAACGGTTTAGGAAATTTATTTCACAGAATCGTAGCAGAGAATTTCCCAAACATGCAAAAAGATAGGCCTATTCAGATACAAGCTTTTAGAACCACCAAACCAGACTGACAAAAGATACTTAAACATGTCCTACACATAGAAAACCAACAAGAGCACAATAAAGGCCAAGAAACAGGATCCAAGGGAATTAAATTAGAACTCAATACTGAAAGCCACCAAAGAAAGTCCTGTAACACATGGAGGCTGAACAACACACAGTTGAATCACCAGTGGGTCATGGAAGAGATTAGAAAGGAAATGCAAATGCTCATGATAGTCCACAAAAATGAACACATAAATTACCAGCACCTCTGGGACACAGGAAATGCAGTACTCAGAGGCAATTTTATACCTCTGAGTTCCTACATCAACAAATTAGAGAGATCTGAAACCAACAATTAATGAGATATCTGAACCTCATTGAAAAAGAGCAACAAAATAAACCCCAATCCAGTAGATTGAAAGAAGTAATTAAAATTAAATCAGAATTAAACGAATTAGAATCCAAAAAAAAAATTAGAAAGAATCATCAAAACAAAGAGTTGGTTCTTCAAAAAAATTAACAAAAATTGACAAACGTTTAGCAAATCTTATCAGAAAAAGAAGAGCGCACACAGAAATAAACAAACTCAGAGATGAGAATGGAAACATCACCACAGAAACAACCAAAAATCCAGAACATTATAAGGGAATACTTCTCAAATCTTTATGTTAATAAGTTTGAGAACCTGGTAGAAATGGACCTTTTCCTAGCAAATATTGACATGCCAAAACTAAACCAAGATGAGTTAAATTGAATTAACAGGCCCATATCATGCATGGAGATAGAAGCAGCAATAAGAGAACTCCCATCTAAGGACCAATGGATTACAGTGGAATTCTACAAGGCCTTCAAAGCAGAGCTCACACCAATACCCTCCAACTCTTTAATGAAATTGAAAGAGAAAGTGCACATGGAACTCATTCTATGAAGACATCCTAACCCTCATCCTAAAACCAGGCAGGGACTCATCAAAGAAAGAGAACTAGAGACTCATTTCTTTGATGAACATTGATGCAAAACTTCTCAACAAAATTTTGGCCAATCGACTTCAAGAATTCATCCAAAAAATCATACACCACGATCAAACAGGATTCATTTCAGGGATGCAAAGCTGATTCAATATATGCAAATCAATTAATATAATAATTAATATAATATATTAATATATATTATATAAGGCCCAAATAAATATAGGTCCCATGGTTTCCCTTATCTACAATAACTAGTATATTTTTGAATCAAGCAGGAATGGTCAGATAAGTTGGCATTAGGCGAAAGATAAGAACTCAAATGGTTTTTTTTTTCTCTTGCTATTGTTTCTAGCATATTTCTAAGATGATTTCTTTGTATGTCCCTCCCCCATGGTATAACCCTTGTTTTCACTGTGTTTGATGTTGGTATAATTTGTGGAGGAGAAGGGAAAAACAAATTCTTTAAATAGGGATACAGGTGGACCCATTGCAACAATCAGATGTTCAACACGTTATGTTGGAAAACAAACTTTACAACTTTGGCGCATGGGTTGGTTTGGGGGTGGGGAGTTGGGAAGAGATGGTAAGGGGAAACAAAGGAGGGGCAACAATGCTTGATAAGAAATGTAATCATTTCCTTGCTCATGTAATTGTAACCCCTCTGTACGTATTTTCACAATAAAAAAAATCATGAAATTTAAAGTAAAAATCCATGTCAATTTTTTGTTGTTGTTGTTGGTCGTGCAGCTTAAATTCTGGGCCTGGGCGATGTCTCTCAGCTCTTCAGCTCATTGATACCACTGTACCACTTGAGCCACAGTGCCGTTTCTACTTTTCAAGTGGGTTATTGGAGATAAGAGTCTCACAGACTTTTCTGCCCAGGCTGGCTTTGAACCACTATCCTCAATCTGAGACTCCTGAGTAGCTAGGATTACAGGCATGAGCCACCAAAGCCCAGATCCAAGTCAATTTGTAAAAAGCAAGCTTATTGAAACTTCTGGCTTTTTCCAATAAACAATCTTACTTTTTAGTATTAGTTTATAACTATGAGTTATTTTTAGATGTTACCGTGAACTTTTTAATAGAATCAAACATAATTTTTACTATTACTCAGTATCTCACAAAATCCACTGTAATTAGCTTTCCCCAAAGTAAATTATTACATACTCCATTACTCACTATTATTACACTCTATATTACATATAGTGTGAAGTGAAAATAGTTTGGATCATTTCATATAAATTATTAGATGGTATTTTAGCATTATAAATTCACATCTGTGATTTTAAAAGAAGGAAAGAAGATTTTAGAGTTAAAATCAAATATAAATGTGTTGTGTGTCCTAATTAAAGCAAAATTTATGAGTCCATACAGACAAATTTATTTTCTTTCCACTAAAGGCTTTGAAGTAATATTATTGGAAATAGTGAGGCAAGAGGAGGAAGAATTCAAATCATGTCAAAGAATGTGTCTGTTATTCTGCTACCCCCTCCATTAAGAAGACCTACCCGGTCCAGATATCACAAAACTTCAATTATCTCTCTTAGAAATCTATTTGGAAAAGTTCTAAATCACTGATTATTTATGTATTTTCTGTTAAATGAAACAAAATATAGACACAAAACAACTGAAATAAAATGCACACATATGTTGAAGTCACCACAGGTGGAAAAACAACCAACAAAGTAGAACTCCCCCAGGAACAAAAACTTGTTGTGCCTGTTTGTTTTTAAGCACAAAAACCTGAAATACATGTTACCCTTGAGTAGATCCATAAAGATAACTGTGTCTCAGAAATATGGTTGTGTTAATTTGTAATTAAATTCATCTAGATGAATGTAATATAGCAAATCACGTGAATGGGTCAAATTGTTTAAAACAAATGTGACTGTATGTGGAGTGAGAGCTGCACATATTAAAAGAATAAAATAACAAAAATCATGACATACTTAAAAAATTCAGAAATGCAATGAATAAGACCAATGGTATCCATATTGAGACCTAAATCCTACTGATTTAACAAGAACAAAATATGCAAATAATAGAATCTGAGCAGGGTACTTGAGTGTACATAATTTTAAACTACTCCAAATTGTAGAAGACTGAATGTAGGTTATCTAAAGGAAAACATCAACCCATGATATAAATGACATTGAAAATTTCATGAAAAGATAGAAGTAGTTTCTAGAAAATACTATTTTAATAAGTGGTGATCAAAATCTTTCTAGTACTGACAAAATTGCATACCTATTTAGTTAGATCCAAAAAAGACTCAAGTTACGCAAGCTGATTTGAAACTTTGGCAAAGTAGCAGGATACAACTATATCGTTATTATGGATGCTGACTGCGGCATGGAATTAATTTCCTCTTTGATCTGACAAATGAATATATGAAAGAACAGAACTTCAGCTAAATATCAAGACCTAACTAAACATAGAACCAGAAAAGTGATCATGCAAGCCGTATTGCAACTGGGATAAAAGGAATATCAGTCATACTGATTCTGTATTTAATGTAAATGCTGATTTTTTCATAAATTGTTTCCTTTAGCTTGCATTTTTAAAACATTGGTAACTAATTTTGGATTCCTCCTTCAATTTAGTTCTGAGTATAATGTATCACTTCAGTTCCTAACCCATATCCCCAGCACTCACACACACACACACACACACACACACACATACACACAGGAGCTTCACGATGCACCTGCTTGGTGTGTGGAGTGGAGGGGGATGGAGGAGAGTCTCCTCCAGTGGTGGGGCTGAGGGGAGATTCAATCTCCTGGGCCGGTACTGGGGGTGAGGGGTAGTGCTGAGCTGAGGTAAGGCTGCAATTGCCATGATCTGGAAGCCTTAGGACCTAGTCAGGGGCTGCGATTGTGGCCAGGGGTGGGGGGCAGGGTCCAGGGGAGCAGGGGTCGGGGTCCAGGGGCACACTTTGGTGGCAACAATGGCCAGGGGTCAAGGGGGCAGGGGCGCATGTGCCTCAGGGTGGGGTTGCCCAGGAGAGGAGTGTGGGGCCAAGAGAGAGCTGAGAGAAGAGAGAGCATGAGCACAGGCAACAGTGGAAACGGCTTCAGTGGCTGGCGGCTGCTCTGATCATAGCCTGGGTCCTGGTCGGAAGTGCAGAGCATGTGGCGGCGAGGCATCTATGGCTGCTGAGGCTGTGGCATCTGAGGAGAAGGAGCAGAGGCTGCATGCAGCCCCCCCAAGTGCCAGCAGAGCACCGCCTCCTCCCAGTAAGGCTGCTTTTCAAACATGGTGCTGCCAGCTCTGATCCGCAGAGCTTCTTGCAGTCACTTGGCGGAGATGGTGCACCCCTGGCTTGCTTGTGGCCCTTATTTGGTCCCGGCCCCAGATCCTCAGACTCTGGGTGAGCACCTGATCACAGCCTACAGCTTGATCCAGCAGCACACGTAAGTGGACGCCCTGCAGGCCAGCACCCCGCGATCCACCCCCTGCTACCTCCCCACACCACCTCTGACACACATACAACTGGCCTGTACCCCCAACCCCAGCTGTCAACAGTTCTGACTGGGTGATCACATTTCCCAGGTCTCTCAGCTTCTGCTATTGCTTCCAGTCCATCTGGTCTCCTTGTACTCCCCAAGAATCTGCCAAGTCGCCCAGAAGTATGTAGGCTGGAAGCAGGGAGTCCATCCATGTATATAGCATTTAGGACCCCATCAAAGTCCCCAACAACCCCCCTCCACCCCAGGTCAGACACCTCTCTGGAGGCACCATGACCCCCTGCTTTGTTTTCTGTCCAGGCTCTGAGGAGCCACATGTCTGGGGACTCCTTCACCCAGCGTCCTGGCCTAGGGTTTTGGTGAATGGGGAGTCAAGGCTAGTTGTTCCCAAGGTTAAGGGTCTGTCCCTGGAGAAAGGGGGAGGCAGGGTGGTTCTGCATTATTAGAGCATTGTTCCCCTTGGGTGGTTGCCCCTGGTTCTGACAAGAGAACCCCCGTGCTTGAGCTGGTACATTGCCCAGATGAGAAACCAACAAATTCAGGAGAGGCACTGCTCTGAGTCTGTGTGTTTAGGTGTGTATGAGAGAGAGAGAGAGAGAGAGAGAGAGAGAGAGAGAGAGAGAGAGAGAGAGAGAGAGAGAGAGAGAGAGAGAGAGAGAGAGAGACAGAGACAGAGACAGAGACAGAGACAGAGACAGAGACAGAGACAGAGAAAGAGAAAGAGAAAGAGAAAGAGAAAGAGAGAGAGAGATCAATTTCTCATTGTACAGTCACCATGTCTAAAAAGAACAAACGCATTTTGGGGTGGGGTCGGGTTGTGGGGTCTGAACTCTGGCCTGTGCGCTGTCCCTTAGCTCTTCAGCTCACTCAGCTCTTCAGCTCAAGGCTAGCACTCTACCACTTGAGCCACAGCACCACTTCCGGCTTTTTTCTTTTATCTTATGTGGTGCTGAGGAATCGAACCCAGGGCCTCATGCATGCAAAGCAAACGCTCTACCACTGAACTACCTTCCCACCCCGAGCAAAAGTATTTTATTTGTGTGTATTTGTTGTCCTTTTTTCATTAATGCCCAGTATGAGCTCAGCCACAATTCTTGTTTTCTCTTTCGTTTCATGGCTCCTTTAGAGAAGGTTTCAGTAGATGTTCCTTTCCACCACTTTCTTCCCCTTTCCTCCAGCCCACAGTAACTGGTGGGCCTATATGGGTCTCTCCTAGGAGGCCTGTGTGAACTGCAGACCAGAGTGGACACCTGCCCTTCTGTCTTCAGCCAGAAGGCTGATGAGGCTAATGTGACCACAGCCTCACTCTTCCAGACAGTCTGCTCTCATGTGTGTAGTTGGAGCTAATTCAAAGTTGGGAATGTGTCTGCCAAACATAATTAGGGAATGAGATAGGGGGAGTAGGGCAGGGGCTGTGAATCTAGGTCGGTCTGGGAAGTGATGAACGCTGTGACATGGCAGATGGTTCACCATGAACGAGGATGAGAGAGGAATCTTACCCAGGGCATTGACAGTGTCCGTCGACATCTGAACAGGAGGCTCCAGACCCCCAATGGTGGCATGGATTCACTCCCAGGGCAGTGCACTGGTTGGCAGTCCTCCCTCGAGTCCTGCAGACTCCAATCTGTGTCCCTCCTGGGCTGTTTCTAGCTGGGCAATGGTAGGCAAATGTGTTCACCCTGCTAGAGCCTGCTTGGGATCAGGACATGGCAGTTAGCTAGGGCTCTCTGAATGCCATTTTCTGTAACCTACTGTAGGCTTTCTGGAAGGAAAAGGGGACTACTGATTTTGGAACCCATTAAGTTTGATTGGGACAAGTGAAATGCCAGATTTCCCAGGGTTTTTTTTTTTCCTTGATGCTGGCTATTTCTACTAATGCCTGGAATTCTGGGTCAAATTAGATGGACCATTTTAGACATTAAATTAGACATTCAAAGTGGCACAGGCAGAGTTCCCAAGCCAGATGGTCTCTTGTTATGAACGTGTGCTTTGACTGCCTTTCTCCAGAAGCTGCTGATTCTCCTCCAGCTCTCTCTAGGGTGACCACCACAGTCAAGGATGTCTTGGGGATCAGAGATTGTGACCTTGCCATCCACAGCCTGCCAGCTCTGAGCAGAGACAAATCCCAGGACCTGTACTGGACTCTGGGAGATTCAGAGACCCGGGATCCCTCAGGGATTCTTTCTCTGAAACATGAAACTTGGGAGCCGGATATGGTGGACCATCCTGTCTGGCCCCAGGGAGTGGAAAGGAGGCCCCTTGAGCCTGGTGCTCACCTAACAGCAACCTTGTTCACACCTGAGTGGGGAATTGAATGCCACATAGCTGGTCAGTGGATGGACAGAGATCTTTGAGAAGATAGACATCCCAGAGGCCCTGGAATTCAGTGAGGACATCATGGCTCATGTCTTTGGAACCAAAACATTTAAGTGCAGTGGCACCAGGAGGGTGGGAAGAGGGAGGAGGGAGAACTGTTGGAGAGCTACATCAGGCTTTGCCCTCACCTAGGATGCTTACCTGAATTGGGTGGGACTTTTCTGTAATATTGTCATAGACAGATGCTCATTTATTTATCCAACAAACCGTTACAGTGGGTGCCAGGTCCGGGGGTGAGGGTCGGGGTTATACACAATTAAAGGTACCAGTGCTGGTTCCACAGCACATGAAGAAATCTTGGTTTGAGCTGGATATCATTGCTACACTACTGTCATCCTAGCTACTTAGGAGGCTGAGAGGGGAGGATTGAGGTCCATACAGGAAAGCCTGTAAGACTCTTATCTCCAACTAACTACCAAAAAGAAAATGCCATAAGTGGATGAGTGGCTCAAGCCTTAGACTGTTGGCGTTGAGTAAAAAGGCTCAGAGACAGCACCCAGGATCTGAGTTCAAGGCCTAAGAGTGACACATAGAGAGGAAAGAGAAAGAGAGGAGGAAAGAATGGAGGGAGAAAAGGAGGAAAGGAAGGAAGAAGGGATCATGCAGGCCTTGGTTTGGAGTCCCTGGATCAAGAGAGCCAACCATGCACAATCTGGCCTAAAGCCAGTATGAAGGACCAAGCCACTGTCCCCTCAGCAACTTCATGACATCCAGGATCTGTGTGGTCGCCAACTGCAGAGGGAAAGAGCCTCGGGTAGACACTATTGCTCAAGGTGGGTCACAGAGTTTCAATCTCCCCTGGCTCACCAAGTTTATTTTCTGGTCAGATAAGAAGAAAGTATCCAAGGGCTAGGGAGGTATAGGGTAAGGGAGTGTCCAGAGTGGGGTAGCAAGGGATAAGCAGGAAGATGAAGAGGGAGGACGATCCCAGATCAAGTGTGTCAGGCCATTGAAACCATGACCTCACCTGAAAACCTAGACCATCAGTGATAGAGCCTTCAACCCAGCCACATGGCTATTAAAAGTCCTGCCATTCTGGGTTCACTGTTGATGACCTCACTGTTGTCCACTGCAGGATGCCTGTGCAGTACATCCTTGAGGACTGGGACTTTTGCTGGCTCAATCTGAAGATGACACCCTCAGTGTTCATTCCTCAACCAGAGACAGAGGTAACCAGGGCACTGGCACAGGAAAGCCAGGGAATGAGGGCAGGAGTCAGACCAGTGTTGCTCTGAGACTTCCTCTATGGGACTCTAGGGTCCCGTGACTACCATTGTCAGAGGTAGAGGTGGGTCTCCTTGCTTTCTAAGGCTTTAGTCTAGATGGCAGATATGCAATTTAGAGAGGGCGGACTGAAGGTCGAGGCTGGTGGAAAAACCAGAGGCACTGGGCCTGAGCAGGGTTGTTTCTTTGAGGATACTCACAACCCAGGAACATTCCTGAGATGGATCAGCCCTTTTCTCCTTCCCGAAAGAGAGGGACCTAGAGCCCTCCAGTCTGCATCCCTTGGCTGAGAAATTCATTCATTCCCATATCCTTTGGTTGCATAACTAGATCTCACCTGACTGCTCGGTGTCAAGGCAGGACAGTGAGAGATCTTCAGTCCTTGATGAGGTCACGGGATCCTCAGTATGAGATTGTACTTGAATGTCCTGACTTGGTGCATGGTCAGTCCCATCTAAGACTGCCATGATCTAGGACATAGAATCCAGAGAATCAGAGCAGAATGGGTCTATTCTGTAAGTTTTGAGTATTATGTGTGAGCTTTGAGCTCCGGTGTGCTCACCTGCTTCCCTTTCTTGGGTGGGTTTATGCTAGAAAAAGCTTAAAACTAGGGCCTTGGCCCATCTGTTGTTTTATGCTCAAAGCTAGCACTCTACCATTTGAGTCACAGCTCCACTTGCAAGGTTTTTGGGTGTTTAATTGGAGATAAGAGTTCTCAATGATTTTGCTGCCAAGGGTGGCAACCAACTGCAGTCTTTAGATCTGTCTCCTGAGGGGATAGGGTGACAGGCATAGAAAAGCATCTTTGGGGGGCTGGGAAGATGGCTCAGTGGTAAAGCGCTTGCCTTCCATGCATGAGGCCCTGGGTTCGATTCCCCAGCACCACATAAGAAAAAAAGCCAGAAGTGGCGCTATACCTCAAGTGGTAGAGCACTAGCCTTGAGCTGAAGAGCTGAGGGACAGTGTCGAGGCCCAAAGTTAAGGCCCCACTACCAGACCCCCCCCCCAAAAAAAGAAAAGCATCTTTGGCCGGGTGCCAGTGGCTCATGGCTGTCATCTCATCCTAAGTACTCAGGAGCTGAGATCTTAGGATCAAGTTTCAAAGCCAGCTTGGGCAGGAAAGACCCTCAGACTCTTCTCTCCAATAAAGCACCAGAAAACTGGACATGGTGCTGAGGCTCAAGTAGTAGAGTGTTGGACTTGAGCTGAAGAGCTCAGGGATAGCACCCAGGCCCTGAGTTCAAGCCCCACAACCAACAAAATGAAAGAAAGTAAAACATCATTGCCTGCAAAGGACGGTGGTGGTGTATTTGTGTGTATGTGTGTGTGAGCGGGGGTTGGTAGACATTTAGTGCCCCACTCAGTCATAGTTTTAGATGGATTGTTCCACACTTTTAGTTCATGGCAGCTGATTCTTGACCACAGGTGAAGCTCTGGGTTGGATGTCTACCACCGGACCTCAGTCTCCTCATGGGACAGTTGTGAGGAAATAAGGGACTAATACAGAGGGATCTCTGGAGCAGGGCCAGGCACAGAGGGAGCAGCTGTCAGATATGGTTCTCAACAATTCTGTGAGCATATAACAGGAAGTTACCAGAAAGGGCTCAGATGGGGTCTGTTATTAATCATGAAACAGGCATGGGATTATGAAACTAAGCTTGGCTGTCTTTCATCATTGCCCTGTCCCATGAGGAAGGGATCCTTCACTCTATTCATTTTTCCAGCTGGGGAAAATGAGTGATGGAAAAGCCAGGTGACCTACTCATGACCCCCAACTGTCAGGAAGCTCGGCCTGATTTCTATGCCATGCTACCTAGAACTGTGGGTGTAATTCAGTGCACTTCTTGGGGTGGGAAGTCCACTTGTCATTTGTGGGGCTTGAATTCTGGTCCTGGATGCTGTCCCTGAGCTCCTCAAATCAAGGTTAGGGCTCTACCACATGAGCAACAGCATCACCTCCCGTTTTCTGTTGGTTCTTTGAGTATAAGTCTCACAGACATTCCTCCTGAGCCAGCTATGAACCACGATCTTCACATCTCAGCCTCCTGTGTAGTTAGGATTATAGGTCTGAGCCACCCGCACCTGGTTTAAGTATAATTCTGGTCCTCTCTCTCTTTCTCTCTCTCTCTGTCCCTCTCTCCCTCTCTCTTTCTCACTCTCAGGAATTGGTTGAATGAGTGCTGGAGGAGGTGGCCCAGCATCCCCATGTGCCTGGAACCCAAGGTAGCCCTCTCATTCTGGAGGTGGGCTGTGGGTCAGGAGCTGTTTTCCTCAGCCTTTTGAACCAGCTTCCTGAGGTAAGCCCCTCTGTGCTCTGGCTAGACCGTGATGGTTATTCATTTTCCATCCCATGAGTCTTGCCCCACATCTCTCTGCTACACTCTTGAATGAAAGTGGATGAGAAGCTGTCCCCTTGTCCCCCTGCCCATCACAATCCCGGGCTTCTGACCTATACCCCCACCTATCTGACAAGACCCTGGATATAAGACAATAAAAACACTCTTGTATACTACCCTTTGCTGGGGAGTGTTATTTTGGTTAGGGGCGCGGGGTTCAGAGGAAAGACCCCAGACCTGAAACATCCCAGGGGACATTTGTTCTTATGAGAAAGCCAAGTCATTGCTGTGGACTAGGACGAAGCCTCCATCAGACTGACCCAGAACAATGCTCAAAGATAGGTAGGTTTGTGAAGTATCAAACCCACTCATGTCTGCTTCCTACTCCCAACAAGGAGATGTAGTGTGAGTGGCCCGGCCCAGGGCCTAAGGGATTATAAATGGATGGTGGCAGTCAGGAGCTCATGGCTCCCACCCATCATCCTGGCTCTTTGGGAGGCTGAGGTCTGATGGTCGTGAATCAGAGCAGCCCGGGAAGGAAAGTCCATGAGATTCTTATCTCCCATAAACCACCTCCCTCCTCAAAACCACACACAAAAAAGCCAGATGTGGTGCTGTGGCTCAACTGGTAGAGCTCAGCTTTGAACAAAAAAGCTCAGGGATAACACCCAGGCCCTGAATCCAAGCCCTAGGACCAACACAATCATGAAATAAATGAATAGTGTACATCTTTTATCTGACTACCAAGAAAGATGTATTCAGTTTTCTCACTGGTACATGTAGACAAAGGTAAGGAGCTCCCTTTGATGGTCCCCCAACCCTCTCCTTCTCTCCTTTATCTGTCCAGGCTTAGGTTGCAGGACAGAATTCAGATCATCTCCCTGGATGTGACCTTAGGTACCCTCCCTCATCCACCTCCCTTGGGGTCAGAATCCTGGATGCACTCCCTGCTGGGAGGATGAGGTACCACAGAGATGAAGGTAGGTATGCCCAACACTCACACACATACACACACACAAACACACAAACACCCCTAAGCCAACTCAGACTAGCCTTTTCCAAAGCCACTTTATCTCCTTGGATTAACTGACCTAGGAGAGGAAATTGATCCCCTGGAACTGATTATTTTAACTTGGGCTTGTTAGTTGACAGGAGATAAACAGGAGCAAACAAAACCCTAAAAGCCTTTGGTGTCTGTCACCTGGGATTCAGGCTCATGCCTGTCATCCTGGGTACTCCAGAGGCTGAAAACTGAGGATCACAGTTTGAAGCCAGCCATAACCTGGAAAGCCCGTGAGACTCTACACTCCATGGAACCACCAAAAAGCTAGAAATGGAGCTGTGGCTCAAGTGGTAGAGCACCAGCCTTGAGCAATAAAACTCAGAGAGACAGCTCCCAGATCCTCAGTTCAAGCCCACACAAACAAATGGCCCTGTCTTGTTGCCCACAGATTGTTCAGGCCTTGAGGCCCCTCTCACAGAGTGTGATACAACACCTGTCCCTGGGTGGTGTATCAGGGCCTTCAGAAATCTGGTGGTGGAATCCAGGGCTTCCCCTTCGTGCATTCTCAACCCACACTGGCTGGAAGGCAGAGCCTGACAAGGCTGGCAGCCTGCACAGCTGAGAGGCTCCAGCTTTTCCAAGGTGATCAGAAAGGGCTTCTTGGAGACAACACTTGAAAAGGGGGTCTTGCTTAATTAGGAGGATCTGAAGGAAGCACAGAGAACAAAGGTGCTACAGATGATGGGCAACATAGCAGAGCGTGTTCATTTCC
The DNA here is from genome assembly GCF_024711535.1 of Dipodomys merriami. Lineage (NCBI taxonomy): Eukaryota > Metazoa > Chordata > Mammalia > Rodentia > Heteromyidae > Dipodomys > Dipodomys merriami. The sequence continues at coordinate 710,075 of NW_027206044.1, read as the reverse complement.
AGCCAGGGCTGCTGGTGAGAGACTTGGTATAGATGTGTGAGACTGCCACAAGACAGGCCTGAGGGGTCACAGAAGAACAGCTATCCAGGGTTGGGATTTAGTTTTAGAGGTTGAGGGCTGGCCTAGCACACAGGAAAGCTTGGGTTCCATTCCGAGGTCCTGCATACACAGAAAAAGCTGGAAGTTGCACCGTGGCTCAGGTGAAAGAGCACTCCCCTGCAGACACAGAAAGTCAGGGACAGTCCCGGGCCATGAGGTCCGGCCCCACGTCTGTCACCATAAAATAGTTCTCCCAGAGACCTTTGTGACAAGTGGATGGCTAGGCCCTGAAGCTCTTAGTAGATCCATCCGTGCTTTGTGTCTCCTCTGACAGAGAGGAGCTGGACAGTCCTTCTGCCCTGGGCACCCCTGGGCCCGGTTATCAGCAACCTCCCAACGTCTTCCACTGGGACATGGAGCAGCTGACCCAGAAGTCCTCAGGTATCGGTTGGGTGGGGCAGGGGGACATAGGGCAGGCCCCAGAACTCCTTGTGGGTCTGATCTGTCCTGGAAGACCAGACAATTTGGAGGAGGCAGATGGGAACTTAGAGGGGTTAGTGAGGTTGAGGGAGCCCTTTAATTGCCATAGCCACACCCAGATTCTAGCCTCCCTTTGCTGTCCCTGAAGGAGGTAGAGGGGTGTCTAGGTGGTAGTGTCTAGAGGAGGACTAGGTGGAAATTCTGAAGGACTAGACACCATAAGCCATGAGCCGGTGACTCACGCCTGTCATGCCACACCTGTCAACCTGACCGGTTGGGAGGCTGAGATCCAGAGGATTTCATTTCCCAGCCCAGGCAGGAAAGTCCCTCCAGATCCTCATCTCCAATCTCCAACCGGAAGTGGCACTGTGGCTCAAGTGGTAGAGCACTGACCTTGAGGAAAATTAGACATCAGGGACAGTACCCGAGCTCTGAGTTCAAGACCCTCAACCAAACAAAAACAAAAACAAAAAACAAGAAAGAAAGAAAGACACGCTTTTTTTGCTTGCAAGAGATGGTGAAATAGTACAGTAGTTGTGGTTGTGAGACCAGATGCTGGCCTCACAGTACAGACATTTCTAATAACTCACCAGGTTTACCCCAGTGTGAAGCCACAGCAGGGTGGGTGGTGCCTTACCAAGAACTCCAGAGGTCGTCGTTTGTGGCAGGCAGGGAGTGGGTGAATGGGAGCAGGGGTGGGATGGTAGTGTCAATTATATGCTCTCCATCCATGGAAGAATGGTTTTGGATGCTGGTGACCAAGTCTGAAGTGTAGGGTTACATTTTGTTTGTGTCTTGATGAGTTGGGTTTTCCCTTGGTATAAGAAGGTGGCTGCAGAGGAGGCTACAATGCTTGATAAGAAATGTACTCCTTATTTTGCCCATGTAATTGTAACCCCTCTGTACAGTATTTTCACAATAAAAAAAGAAAGAAAGAAAAGTGCGGAAGAAAAAAAAAAAAGAAGTTGGGTGTGCCCGGGCACTGCCAGTGGCTCACAACTCTCATCCTAGCTACTCAGGAGGCTAAGATCTGAGGATCATGGTTCAAAGTCAGCTTGGGCAGGAAAGTCTGTGAGACTTCATCACCAATGAAACACCAGAAAATTGGATGTGGTGCTGTGGCTCCAGAAGTAGAGCTCACACGTTCATCTGAAGAGCAGAGGCCCTGCTGGCAGGCCCAAAATTCAAACCCCATAACCTACAACCAAACAAAAGGTAGCTGAATTTTCTGCATAACAGTGTGTTGTGAACCATTCTAGACATGTGAGAGGCTCTGAGTTTTGTCTACAGTTGGTCTGATGATGGTAGTGCCATCATCTCTGGGGTGGAATACTCAGGGTGCTCAGGGACTGCTAAGGCTTTGGGCTACCAGTGTGTGTGTCTTTGTGTTCGTGTGTCTTTTGTCTGTGTGTGTCTGTGTCTGTGTGTTTGGATGTAGAAGACCTGGGCCTAGAACTCAGGGTCTAGGTGAAGTTCCTATGCTTCTGTGCTCAAGATACTGCTCTAACATTTGGGCTGCAGCTCCATTTCTGGCTATTTGGTGGTTCATTGGAGATAAGAGCCTCACAGACATTTCTGTGCCGACTGGCTCCTGAGTAACTAGGATGACAGGTGTGAGACACCAGTACCATATTTTTGTGTGTGAATATGTGTGTGTGTGTGTGTGTGTGTGTGTGTGTGTGTGTGTGTGTATTTCCCTCATCTTTCTCTGTCCCCTACCTGGGTGCCTGTCTTTCTGGCCTTGGATGGTGCCCCTCCTGCACCCAGACTTTGCCTTTAGCCTCCTATCAGGGTCTACAATGAGTCCTAAATTGACAGAGACCTGAGTTCAAGCTTTTCTTTGGGGCCCAAGTCCAGCTGTCCAAATCTTTGGCCGTCTCCAGGGGATTCTGTGTCAGCCGGTCCAGCTGCAATAAAGTCTTGCCTGTCTCTTGGTGGGGAACTCAGACATGGGATGTCCTGCCCTTTTCCTCAGCTAGACCTCTGGCTGCATGTCCCTCTCAGCAGGCTGGCAGTGGAGTGGGGGAATGGGGTTGCCAGTGGCTCTGGCCAACTCCAGCTTGATAGTGGACTGACGGCCACCCAAGCAAGGAGGATTCCGGGCTACATTGGAGGTGAGGCCAAGGTGGCTTGGAAGTATCTGTTAGTGTCTAGGAAATGTTCACGTACTTTATCGCAGGCAAGTCAATCTTCCAGCCCCAGCTGGGCCTCTCTAATCCTTTTAGAGAATTATGGATGCCCAGAATAAAAGGCACAGAAATTAGATTCCAGGGCCAGGGAATTGGCGGAGGAGAGACTGGTATGGCCAATACCTCAATGTTCTGGGGCATTAGCCTTGATCTGGGTATGCCCTCATTTTGCACATCACTTCTTAACCCAGAGCTGGCCAGAAACAGGCCACTTGTGGTGCCACTGTGGAAGTGGCAGGAGTGGAAGTGAGATCTAGTATGATCAAAATCTGGATTTACGGCCTGGGGGGGGGGGTTAAAAGATGTCTTGTAAAAAACAACTCTTAGAGCTGGAACTCAGGGCCTAGGCACCGAGCTTCCTTTGCGCAAATCTAACACTCTACCACTTGAACCACAGCTCACATTTCATCTTTTTCAGTAGTTTAGTGGAGGTAAGAGTCTCACGAACTTTCCTGCCTGGGCTGGCTTCAAGCTGCCATCTTAAGAGCTCAGCCTCTTGAGTAGCTAGGATTGCTGGCATGAGCCACTGGCACCTGCTAAGGATGTTAGTGTGTGTGTGTGTGTGTGTGTGTGTGTGTGTGTGTGTGTGTGTGTGTGTGTGTCTGTGTGTCTGTGTGTCTGTGTGTGTGTCTGTGTGTCTGTGTGTATGTGTGTGTGTGTTTACCAGGGCTTGAACTCAGAGCCTAGGTGGTATCCTTTAGCTTGTTTGCACAAGTTGGTGCTCTACCACTTTTACTCCAGTAGCTCTGCTTCCCACCTTTTTGGTGATTCATTATAGATAAGAGTATGCCCAGGCTAGCTTTGAATTTGATTGATCCTCATGTGTCAGCCTTGAGTAGCTAGGATTATAGGCATGAGCCACTGGCATCCAGCTGCAAGGATGTCTCTTCATACTGTCTTCTGTTCTAACAGCTGTCTACTTGCCCTGGCCTAGATCTCTGATCTCCACATCAGCTCCCAGCAGCCCTTGACTGTGTGGAGAACATAAAGCTCAAACCTGTCAAGCATCCTATTTCTATGTCCTCAGGGGAGGGTAAGTTTCCCTTGAAGCCTGGAGAAGTAGGGGTAGAGGGAGGAAGGTTAGCTGTAGATGGGAGCTAGGCTGGGAGAGAGGTACACTGTCTTAGCCAAGAAGAAATGTGTGGCCAGATGTTAATAGCTTATGCTCTCCTATTCTGAGCTCCTGAGGAGGCTGAGATCTAAGGATTGGCATTCAGAGGCAGCCCAGCTCATTTTTCTTTCTTTCTTTCTTTTCATTTCTTTTTTTTTTAGTATCTGTAGGATCTATTTTTTTTGTGTGTGTGAAAATACTGTACAGAGGAGTTACAATTACATAGTCAAGATAATGAGTACATTCTTATCACCAGCTCATTTTTCTAAAGTGTGTGAGACTCTCCTTTCCCAATAACCTCCTGAAAGCTAGAAGAAAAGGTGTGGATCAAGTGGTAGATTTGCTAGCCTTGAATGAAAAAAGTGAGGGACAGAACCCGGATCCTAAGTTCAAGCCCTAGTAACAAGATGTGCCCATGCACACACACATGCACACACACACACACACACACACACACACACACACACACACACACACACATATACACACACACACACACTCACACACACACACACACACTCACACAGGAAGGTGGTAATGATGAGTTGAGCTAAAACTGAGGGCAGCCCAGAGGCACAGTCATAATAAACTCTTGACATGTCAGTTATTTCTCCCCAACTCTTTCTTGGCCTGAGGGGTCTGGGCCATAGCAGTAAGTTCCATGGAACTTGCACATCCATCCATACCTAGGGTACAGGACCAAGGGAAGAACACGATGGATGCTCGTTTATACTCAGTGCATGATTGCAGACCTTCATCTGCCACTGAACATTGGTGAGGAAAGCAATGCTCTGAGCCCTGGGACTCCTGGGATAGCCACTGCTACAAGCAGCAACCAGCCAGCTGTGGATTCCTGAGCCTACAAGTCTTTCATGAGCCCAACTCAACACCCACCCAAGGTGTGACTGACAAATTTTCCCCCATGCCATCTTGCAGCTCTTGCCCTTCCTGGCCCAGAAACCTGGCATGAAATATTGATTCACTGCTCAGATCCACACTGCACCCATGACAGATGCCATTCTGATGACCTGGCCAATGACATCCGTGCCCTAAGGCTAGATCCTTCTCTGCTACTTTGGCTCGGTCTGTAGGCAAAAGGCTCCCAAAGAGGATGCTTTCTAGACTTGTAGGACACCTAGATATTGGGACACACTTAGGGGCCCACTGGAAATTACTCTGCCTAAAGCCACAGAGTGAGGTTCAAGCAGGCCAGGTGTTGGTCATGGAGCTTGAACTCTGGGCCTGGGAACTGTCCCTTCAGCTCTTCAGCTTACCAATTGAGCCACAGTAACACTTCCAGTTTTCCTGTGGTTCATTGGAGATTAGAGTCGCCCGGATTTTCCTGCAGGGGCTGGCTTTGAACCATGTTCCTCAGATCTCAGCCTCCTGAGGAGCTAGGAGGATAGGCATGAACCACCAGTACCCACTTATTTGGACTTTCACCCCAGTGGACTAAGAACTCCTGAAAACTTTTCTTTTTTTTTTTTTATTTGCAAGTACTGGGGCTTGAACTTAGATTCTGGGCTCCAGTCTCTTTAATTTTTGCCTCAAGGCTGGCACTCTATCACTTGAGCCACAGCTCCATTTCTGGCTTTTGGTAGTTCATCAGCAAGAAGAGTCTCACTAACTTTCCTCCCCTGAGCTGGCTTTGACCCACGACTTCTGAGCTCAGTTTTTGAGTAGCTAGGATTTGCAGGGGTTGAGCCACCACTGGCATTGGGCTAGAAGCTTTTCTTAAGCAAGTGTTCTTCCCTGCATTTGCCCTGACTCCTCCATGCAAAGGAGGCCTGTAGGTCAGGAGCTGTGAAAAATAGACTTCCAGCCACAGGAAATGGCTGGGGTCCATGGTGAAAAGCCAAGCTAATCTTCCCTCTAGGCCCCAATCTGGGACCTCCACCATCTGCCCTCCGAGTGACTCAAGTACAAACCTTGGGCCTGCCTTGAATGTCTTGCTGGACTTGTCTGAAGCCACAGAACCTTCTTTCCACCCACACCACCTATTCTACACTACACCTCTGGAAACTTTATGCATGTTGTACCTTCTGCCTGAGGCTCTCTATCTTGTTCCACATCTTAGAACTCCTGTGGAATTTTGGCACTGGTTATATCACTTCCAGGAGCAAGTCTTTCCTTCCCTTCTCCCTCTTTTTTGTTTTTTAATATTGAGTTGCTAGAGATGGAACTTATGCAGGCTGACTGGCAAATGCTCTAGCTTGGTGTGTGTGTGTGTGTGTGTGTGTGTGTGTGTGTGTGTGTGTGTGTGTGTGTGTGTGTGTGTGTGTGTGTGTGTGTGTGTGTGTTTGCCAGTCCTGAGGTTTGAATTCATGGCCTGGATGCTATCCCTGAGGATTTGTGCTCAAGGCTAGCACTCTATTCCTTGAACCACAGCTCTACTTCTGACTTTTTGGGTGTTTGATTGGAGAAAAATGTCTCAGATAGACTTTCCCGCTTGCAATTGTGATCCTCAGATCTCAGCCTCCTGAATAGCTAAGATTACAGGGGTGAGCCACCAGCAACTGTCCTCTACCCTACATCTTACCTCTAACCTTGGCCCTCCTATGAGTACCAGAAGAATATGTCTCACCAGGCTCACTTTTTTGCCAGTCTTGGGGCTTGAACTCAGAGTCTGTGCATGTTCCTGAGTTTCTTTTGGTCAAGGCTAGCACTCTTTATCACTTAAGCCACAGTGCCACTTTTGGCTTTTTCTGTTTCTGTGATACTGAGGAATCGAACCCAGGGCTTCGTGTGTGCTAGGTAAGCACTCTACCCCTAAGCCACATTCACAGCCCACGACTCACTTCTGACAGGAACTATGAGGGTGGGCTTTATTGGCTTACCCCGTTTGGAGCAGAAATCGCTGGCTATTTCATATCGTTGCCAGGATTTGGGACCAGCCTGTTACTCGGCAATGAGGAATGGTTAATGAGGGATAGCCATCAGGCCCAGAGGAGTAGGCTCACATATCCTACAGAGGGATAGAGAATATGGAGCCAGAATCTTTGACAACTCCTACAGCCTAGGAACTGTGGTCTCCCTGGAGACAGTGGCTGGCTGCTAGGTGTCCCGATGGGACATCTCAACCAGAACATAAGGCACGTGTTGCACAGCCCAGGCAAAGCCCACGGGGCTTCAGTTATTAAATGGCAGAGAAGGATGCTTTTTTCAAGCTGCTGGCTCAGATTTAAGACTCTCTGAGGACTTGCCCAAGTTGGGGGGATGGACATGGGCAATCTGCTGAATGCCCATCATCCATACATCATCCATCCATTCACAGAGACATGGAGTTATCGCCTCCTTTTTTTGCGAGGGGTGAGGCAGGTCCAGGGTTGTACTATGAGCCTAGGCCCTGTCCCTGAGCTCCTTTTGTTCAAGGATAGCACTCTGCCCTTGAGCCACAGCCCCACTCATGGTTTTTTTTCTTCTGTGATCTCTTACAAAGAAGAATGTTGTGGACTTTTCTGCCCATGATGAATTCAAATTGGCATTCTCTACATCTCAGCCTCAAGAGGAGTTAGGATTATAGGCAGGAACCACTGACACCTGGCTTTCTTTTCTTCTTGTTCTTTTCTTCCATCGTGACAATCTGAAATCTTCACGGTGTCATTCCAATGGTTTGCATTCAAAGTAATCTACCCAGGCCTGGAATTCGAAAGCTATGACTGTCACCCACAAATGGAGGGAGATCTTGATGAATTTATTCCTGTTCATGTGAATACTAACGGAATGTTATAAAAGTAATAATTAAATTTGCACTTAATTCATGATTCTATTTTAGAATGCCACACAAAAATTATTGGATTTATATCTTCCATTCTAGCACAATGGTATGATTAAGGATATTGACTAATTTTTAATTAATGCTTTTATAAGTATTCAAACATGATACTTCATTAAATGCAGTTATAATTTAGTAACTAATAATTGGTAATAACATATATAATTTAATAATATCCTCACATTCCCTCTTTGTATGTGTGTGTGTATATATATATACATATATAGAGAGGTATATATGTGTATATATATATAATATCAATCTACACATGTATCTATTAGGCACTACTGTGGCTTGATCACAGGTCTTCAGAATTTCCTGGATGCTCAGTTTGCCGGAGGATGGTGTGCTAAGACTGTACCCCATTTATGGATAGGGCATTTTAGGCTGAGTTGAAATCCCAGCATGGCCAAAAATTTATTTGTGGAGTAAGAAGCCAATTTGACACATTATTTTTCCTTCTCTGTGAAAGTTCTTGGTCTCAATACAATGTATAATTCCATATGCAAATATGACGTATGTGATATGATGTAATAAAGGAAGTGTTATATGCGTAATAATACTAAATAAATAAGGGTAATAAATTTCATATGCAGTAGAACCCATATATGTAAATAGATCTCATATATATGAATATTATTTTTCCAGTGATGGGGCTTCAATTCAGGCCCTGGGAACTGGTCTGAATTTCTTTTTTCTTTTTTCTTTCTTATTTTTATTTTGCCAGTCATGGTGCCTGAACTCTAGGAGTGGACACTGTCCCTCAGCTCTTCAGTTCAAGGAGAGCACTCTACCACTTGACCTACAGTGCGACTTCCAGCTTTTTCTGCTTATGTGGTGCTGAGGAATTGAACCCAGGGCCTCATGAATGCAAGGCAAGCACTCTACCACTGAGCCACCTTCCCATCCCCATGAAATTCTTGTGTTTAAGGGTGGTTAGCTTTCCCCTTCACACACAGTGTCACAAAGTTACCTAGACCCTCACTTCAAATCCCAGGCCTGCTAGAAAAATGGTGCTAGAAAAATGGTAGGGTCGTATTGTTATTATTACTTTTTTTTGGCCTAGCACAGGGCTTGAATTCAGGTCTTCCCATCTCTGCCACAGCTGATCATTGGATCCTACTACCCTACTTCAAATTTCGGGGCTGGCAAAAAAATAAAAAAATAAAAAGGAGAAGGATAAAATTGAGAAGTTCAAGAAGGTAGTTTTACTTTTTTTTCCTTTTGTATTGTGACCACCTGGTTCTAAATGACAAGCCCCAGAATGTGTACATGACATTGCATTGCTAATGTTAGGTGGGCTATTAGGGAAGCCATAGCTGAAACAAGCAACTTAGGCCTGGAGGTCGAATCTTGGAACTGCCACTAATGAATGATGGGAGGTTCTAAGAAATGCATTCTGCTATACATCCGTACAAATGGAATGTTATAAAAGTAACATTTAAATTAGTAGTTAGTGTATGATTATATTATAAAAGTATACATAACAATTATTCTACATTGATTAATTTTCAATTAATACTTTATTATGTATACAATCATGATACTTAAAAAAGGAAGGAATAATTTAATTGCCAATAATTGGTAGTAATATCATATATGCAGTTTCAATATATAGAGACATCTCTTTTGTTTTATACATACTCATCTATCTATCTATCTATCTATCTATCTATCTATCTATCTATCTATCTATCTATCTATCTATCTATCTCTATCTACCAATCTACACATTTATCTATTTATACACTTGTCAATCCTGGGGCTCAGTGATAGAGTGCTCACTGAGTATGTGCAAAGTCCTGGGTTCCATTCCTCACTACCACTTGCACAGAAAAATCCAGAAATCATGCTGTTGCTCAAACAGTCGAGTACTAGCTTTGAGCAGAAAATTTAGGGACCGTGTCTAGACACTTACTCAAGATGCAAAACTGGCACCAAAACAAAATGATAGAATGTACTGATTGCAAAGATATAAGGATAGGACTGCAAATACATCATCGTAGAGCAAGCTAGGAGTCTGGTGCTGAGAGCTGCCATCTAACATGACTTAGCAAGAGGTAAACTGCTGCAACCCAGCTACACAGAACCAGATACTTGTGGCTCTCTCAGCCCTGTCATCCAAGATACTGGGAGGCTGAGATCAGACACTGGTGGTTTTAAAATCCAGCCCTGACAGGAAGTCTGAAAAACTCTGAGCTGTGGCTCAAAGTGGTAGAGCTCTAGCCTTGAGCAAAATATTTTAGGATAGTACCCCCAAACTTCAGTGGAATCCCAGTGGCTGACTGCCCACCTCCCCCCAAAAAACCCAACCCTCTAAATCATTAGATGTGAACTTTGTGTAGTTTGGTGACACTGATGAAAGCACCCTAATTCTAATGATAACATGTGGGATACAGCTATGTCATGAGTCTTATATGAGGAATGGTGTACTGAGTGCATTCTTGTATCTGGTCCTTGTAAAAGCTCCACAGATTATTGTGCAGATGAGAACCTTGAGTTTCAGATATGTCCCCATGTCAGTGCCAAAATGATGTACGTACTGAACTCTAGTGAGTTTTCTCCTGCAGACAATTGTTTTGGTTTATTTTTCTCCGTCATGAACCTTGAACTCAGGGCCTAGCCACTGTCCCTTCCCTGTTGGGCTCATGGCTAGCACCCTACCAAGGGGACCCAAGGACATCCATACAAATGTGTTACAGTCTAGGCATCTGTGGCTGATATCTGTCATCCTGAATACTTTGACACATTTTTTTCCTTCTCTGTAAAAATCCTGGGTCTCAGTATGAAGTATAATCCATATGCAAATATATCCATGTGATAAGATGCAATAAATTAATAAATGTTATATATGTAATAATACTAAATAGAAAATAAATAATGAATAAATAAGGGTAATAAATGTCATATGAAGTAAGCCCATGAATGTAAAAAATCACATATATGAATATTAATTTTTCTAGTGCTGGTGCTTAAATTCAGGCCTGGATACTGGTCTGAAATTCTTGTCTTCAACAACAGTGAGCTTCCCCTCCCCCACAGTGTCTCAGAGTTTTCCAGACCCTGAGTTCAAATGCCAGGCCTGCCAGAAAAATGGAGCAAATTACAAGTCACGGCCTTAATTTATTTTGTCCAGGCCCTAGGCTTGAACTCAGCTTGGGGCAATTCTGCCTCAGGTTCGATCACCCTAGGCTGGGGTGCAGCCAATGGACCCACAGACCATTCTGGGATCCTAGGACCCGAGTTCAAATCTCGGGACTGATAAAAAAAAAAAAAGGAGAAGGGTAGGGAAGGTGGCTCAGTAGTAGAGTGCTTGCCTTACATGCATAAGGCCCTGGGCTCGATTCCTCAGCACCACATAAGCAGAAAAAAAGCTGGAAGTGGTGCTATGACTCAAGTGGTAGAACCCTAGTCTTGAGCTGAATAGTTAAGGAAGTGTCCAGACCCAGATTTCTGGCCCCAAAACCAACAAAAAAGAAAAAAAAAAGGAGAGGTGGGGGAAAAAAGAATAAGGCTAAAACTGGGAAGTTCCAGAAGGCAGTTTTACTTTGTTTTTTCCTTTGCATTATGACCATCCTGGGTCTAAATGAAAGGGCCGGGAAAGAGTATGTGACCTTACACTGCTGAAGTTTGGTGGCTTTCAGGCAAGCCATAGCCAAAACCAGCAACTTAGGCCCAGGGTTCAAATCCCGGGACCGCCACCTACAAATGGTGGGAGATCCTAAGAAACGCATTCTGACATACATCCATATGAATGGAATGTTGTAAAAGTAACAATTATATTAGTAGTTAGCATATGATTATATTTTAAAATTAGAAACAATAATCATAGTACCTTGACTAATTTTCAATTAATACTTTATTATATTTTCATCAATGAGAAATGAAGGAATAATTTAATTATGGATAATTGGTAGTAATATAATATATGTAATTTAGTAATATACAGATATCTTTCTTATTTTATACATACATATATATATGTGTGTATATATAAGCTATCTATATATCTATTTCTACACTTGTCACTCCTGGGGCTCAGTGGTAGAGTGCTTGCCTAGTATGTATGAAGCTCTGGGTTCTTTTCCACACTATCACATGCACAGAATAGCCGGAAGTGGTGCTGTCACTCCAGCACCAAAGAAAAGTTAGAATGTTCTAACTTTATCTATACAAGGCCAGGACTTTAAATACTTCATGACAGAGCAAGCTGGGAATCTGAAGATGACGGCTGCCATCTATCCTGACAGCCAGATGTTAACAGCTGCAAACCAACACCATTGAACTAGATGCTGCTGGCTCACCCGTAGCTGCTCAGGGGATGAGATCTGACACAGGTGGGTTGAAAACTCAGCCCTGGCAGGAAATCTTTGAGATTCTGAGCTGTGCCTGAAAGTGGTAGAGTTCTAGCCTTGAGGAAAAGATCTTAGGACAGTACCCACAACCTATGAGTGCAACCCCTGAGTCTGATGACCCTTCCTCCTCCCACCCCCCGACTAACCATCCATCCAAACAATTAGATGTGAACTTATGTGGTTCATGACATGTTTCTGAAGGAATGGTGATACTGATGAAAGCATCCTATTTCTAATGACAGCTTGTGGGATACAGCTATATGAAGATTTCTTCCTGGGGTGCTGGGTGCTGAGTCCTTCCTGGGGTGCTAGCTAGGTCCTTCACGGGGTGCTGTGTGCTGAGTCCTTCACGGGGTGTATTCTTTCATCTGATCCTTGTCAGAGCTCCACAAGTAAGATGATTGTGCAGATGAGAAACTTGAGGCACAGATATTTCCCAAGACAGGGTCAAATTTATCTATGTACTGAACTCTATTGAGTTGTCTCCTGCAGACAATTGTTTTGGATTAGTTTTCTCCATCATGAACCTTGAACTCGGAGCCTAGACTCTGATTTTCCTCTTATGCTCATGGCTAGCACTCTACCACGCAGAGCCAAGGACCCCCTCACAGCAAAGTGTCACGGGTTAGGTGTCTTTAGCTAAGGTCTATCATCCTGCCTGCTCAGGAAGCTGAGGATCTGTGTTCAAAACTATCCCACACACAAAAGGTCCAATGACACTATCATCTCCTATTTACCACTTAGAAACTTGAAGTGGAAGCTGGGTGCCGGTGACTCATGCCTGTTATCCTAGCTACTTACTCAGTAGGCTGAGATCTCAGGATCACAGTCAAAAGCCAGCCTGAGAAGGAGAATCCTTGAGATGGTTATCTCCAATGAACCACCAGAAAACCTGAATGGGCTCTGTAGCTCAAGTGGTACAGCTCTCCACTTGAGCTGAAGAGCTGACTGACAGCACCCAGGCCCGGACTTCAACTCCTCCAACTTACAAGAAAAGAAAGAAAGAAACCTGAAATACAGTGCTGAGAATGGGTTTTAGGGGTAGAGTACTTTGCATGTATGAAACCCTGGCTTGGAATCCTCAGTGGCACATCACTAGAAAAAAGTCTGTAGTGGCTCTGTGGCTCAAGTGGTAGAGTGCTATCCTTGTACAGGAGAAACTCAGGTACAGTGCTCAGGTCCTGAGTTCAAGCTCCAGGACTGGTATATGCACACAAGTTACCATCTCCCCTCCCCCCCCTCACACAGATACCGGAAGTGAAACTGTGACATCAAAAGGTTAAGCACTGGGAAGTAGGTCCTGAGAGGAGACTTGATCTGGTACAGCTTCTTTCAAGGCTTTGCCTTTGTTATAGGGATTTTAGAAAAACAACTTTAAACAAGGTTAACTAGAACTTGGCTCCAACCAACCCTGTTCCTGGAATGGAAAGAATGCCTCTAAGTCCCCCTCCCCTTAACAACCTAACCCACCTTGATTGTTGAGTTAAAGATTGACCTCTAAAACAGATAGGTTGTAATCTGGCTCCAACTGCCTGACAACACGTGCTTGTGGTGGTAAACCCTGCCTTTCACACAGTAAACTCTGCCTATTGGCCGCCTGTGTGTGGTCTGGTATGACCATGCAATCCTTTTGTGTGGTATGATCCCATTGGTCACTTGTGCATGACCAGGCTCAACCTTATCGATTTTGCCTTTAAAAACCAAAGAATGGGGGCTGCTCAGGGTAGCAGTATCAGCTCCTGAGCCTGTGCTGTGGCCCTGGGCGGTCAGTGTAGGAACCTTCTCAATAAAGTTACTTCTTTGTTAACAACTTTGTTGCAGTGGGCTCTGTCACTCCAGACGACTAGGTGGGTTTGCCTGCCTGAGTAGGGGTGTTCCTACTACACATTGAGCTTCTGTTCTGAGCTCATGGTCAGTACTCAGGCCCTGTGTTCAACCAGGAAACCTAGCCAACAAAGGCCCAACTAGGAGAGGTCAAAGGTTTCCAAACCTGATGAGCTTCACCAGCCCTACATAACAGGGAACATTGTGATTTTGTACATGTGCTTAGATGTAGCAAGCTTCTGAAAACCTATGTAGGCATCGTTGCCAATAATGAATTATTGCATTAGGTTCAGCTCCCTAGTTGTTGTCTGCCAGAAGGAATCTTGAATTAATTGTAGCACTTTGTTTCAACACTGGAACATAGTCTAACAAAGACAGGATAAGTGCAGGGAACTTGGCCTGCCACAGGAGGTGGCACAAATGAAGGCTTCCTGTCAAAACAGAGCACTGGGGAGAGAGATATCTTGGGGTACAAAGAGGCCTTTTTCTCCTGGTCTTCAGAGCCTGCCCACACTCATCATCACTAGTTTGCCTGAATAAAGTTGTTTGTTACAGAGCTGTATAGGAGTGACACCTTTTGTCTGCCTGTTCCAACAATGAGGCAGATTTCCTCCAGCAGACTGGGGTGTGGAGAAACCCTCAGGCTACACTGGGAACAGGGAGGGGAGCCCTGGAACATGCACTGTCTTGAAAGCACCCTCTGTGCTATGAAATCATTCTATTCAAAGCAAATTTCCTAGCTAGGTGCCTTTCTTTATAGCGACTCTGGATGTTCACCGATAGAAATACATTCACACATACACAGACACATGGAGTTACTGGCTCTATTTTTTGTTGTTGTTGCAGGTCCTGAGGCTTGAAATGTGAGCTTAGACATTGTCCCTGAGCTCCTTTTGCTCAAGGAAGCACTTTATTGTTCCTTAAACCATGATACGTCATTAAATGAAGGCATAATTTAATACCTAATAATTATTAGTAATATATTACATGTAATTTAATGATATATAGACATCTCATATTCTATAAATATATTTATATGTTTAAATATACACTGGAATATACATATACATCACTCTCTCTTTCTCACTCTCTATACCTATATATATTTGCAGCAATTTACGCATCTATTATATATTGGTAACTCCTGGACGTTAAACTGAAGTCCTGGGAACTCACTGGCAGTGAATTTGTTTGAGGCTGCTGTGCTTACATTGGTCCCTTGATGAATTGGCATTTTAGGCCCTGAGTTCAAATCCCAGCAGTGCCAAAGACAATAGGTGGAGTAAGAAGCCAATGTTGACCTGTTCTGCTGTCTGTGAGAATATTTGTTTCCTAGGTACAATATGTAATACCTATGCAAATACATATATATGATGTACATTATAAATGTATATAAATATTATTTTGCCAGTCCTGGGGCTAGAATTCATGCCCTGGGAAATGCTCTTGGCTTTCTTTTATTCAAGGAGAGTGAGCTTCCAGTTTACCCACAGCAAACTATATTTACCCAGGCCTTGATTTCAAATCCCAGTTATGGCAGATAAAATGTCCCATCAAGCCAGGACCTTAAATTTGGGGAAGGGTGGGCACGGGGCTTGAACTCAGGTCGTCACCACTCTGCCTCAGCCTTGATTACCCTAGGCTGGGGTGCAGCTTTTACACCCACAGATGATCCAGGGATCCTATGAGCCAATTTCAACTCCCAGCACTGGCCAAAAAACAAACCAAAATGGAAGGGGAAAAACCAGAAAGTTTTACACAACAGCTTTACCTTTGTTTCTTTTGCACAGTGACCATCCTGGATCTCACTGACTTGGCTTGAAAATTGTACATGATTTTTCATGGCTGAGGCTGGAGGGCTGTCAGTGAAGCCTGAGGTTAACCCAGACACCTGGGCCCTGAGTTCAATCCTGGGACTGCCACATACACATGGCTGAAGGTCCTAGGAAAGTGGTTCCTATCTCTAGGAACACTAATAGAATGTTTGAAATGTACTAATTGAATTACTAATTAACTAGTCTTTCTAATGTAAGATTGTATGCATTAAATATAGGTCATTGATTAATTTAATTAATATTTTATTAAGTCTTCTACCATGATTAATTAATGGAGGAAAAATTTTAGACCAAATAGTTAGTAGTAATAGAATAAATAAAAGTAAGATATAAACATCAATCTTTATATAGAATTATACACTAGAATCTACATAAATGTCTGTCTCTCTCTGTATATGTTTATAGATGCATATACATATGTAAATACACACACACTGCATTTTAAAAATCTATGTGTTTATATATTGGCCACAGCTAGGGCCAAATTTGCCCAACAACTTCATTTGCATAAGACTGGTGTGCTAACATTGACCCACTCCCCATTCATGAAGTAGGCTTTCTAGGCCCTGAGTTCAAATCACATAACTGCCAAACACTTAAGTAATCCTGGTGGAAGAAGCCAAATGTCCCATTTGTTTTCCTTATCAATGAAAGTCCTGGGTCTCAGGAATGATGTATAGTACATTGGCAAATCTATGTCCTATGTAATAAGATGTAAAAAAGGTTATGCGTGTAGTCATACTCAATAAAACACATAAGAAATAAACAAAGCACAAAATAAAATGAATAACCACACTAACTGCAATATGCAGCAAACATGTGTATGTAAATATGAATCCTGTATTTAAAATGCATATGAATATTATTTTTGCAAGAGCGAGGACTTGAATTCAGGCTCTGGAAACAGGCCTGATTTTTTTTGTCTACCAGCACGGTGAGCTTCCCCTTCTCCCACAGTGCTGTAGATGTACCTAGGCCCTGAGTTCAAATCCCAGGACTGGCAGAAAAGGTGGCATGAATTCCAAGCCAAGCAGCCTCATAATTTTTTAAATATTTTAATGTGTTTATTTATTTATTTATTTTTATTTTGTCAAGCACAGAGCTTGAACTCAAGCCTTGGCAACTCTGCCTCAGCTTCGATCATTCCAGGCTGGGGTGTAGCCACTAGACCCACAGCCAAACCTAGGTTCCTGGGGCCCAATTGCTGATATGAATAATAAATAAATAAAACCACACAGAAACAAAGAAGAAAAACCGGCAAATTGCAGATGGGTTTTACATTTGTTTTCTTTGCAAGGTGACCTTCCTGGGTATGAATGACACGGCTGAAAAATGTTGGAAACCTGGCATTGCTGAAGGCTGGAGGGCTACCAGGGAAGCCATAGGCCAACATGGCAACATAGGCCCTGGGTTCAAAGCCTGGTCCCGACCCTTACAAATGGTGGGAGATCCTAATAGTCTCGCTCCTATTCATAGGAATATTGATGGAAGGTTACGAATGTCAAGGTTGAATTAGTTGTTCCTGAATGATACTACTATAAAATTAGAGTGATTTTATGAGGCCGATGGATTTTCATGAATATTTTTGACACATTAAAAGAATACTATTATTTACATGGATGCAGTAGTTTCGGGACGGT
This sequence comes from Dipodomys merriami, assembly GCF_024711535.1. Classification (NCBI taxonomy): domain Eukaryota; kingdom Metazoa; phylum Chordata; class Mammalia; order Rodentia; family Heteromyidae; genus Dipodomys; species Dipodomys merriami. The sequence continues at coordinate 692,827 of NW_027206044.1, read as the reverse complement.
GGTTGATTTAATTAATAATTCATTAAGGATGAAAACAATAATATAAATTACATGGAGGCATTAAAAATACCCAAATATTGGTAGGAATGTAGCCTATTTAACTGAATAATGTATAGACATCTCTGGCACTCTAGAAAGATCTATATTTATTTGTGTACTACCATCTGCATGTCAATCTGTTCTTATTTTGTCAACCCCTGTGGCTCGATCTCAGGTGCTGGGGAACTACTTGTCAGCTCAATATGCCCCAGGCTAGCGTACTGACACTCACCCATTCATGAATTGGGCCTTGTAGGTTGTGAGTTCAGATGCCAGCACTCACAAAAATTGACTCATGGAGTAAGAAGCCCATGATGACACAGGTTTTCCTTTGCTGTGAAAGTCCTGGATGTCAGGTGTGAAGTTTCATACATAAGCAAATCTATCCTATGTAATAAATGTAATAAATAGTTCATGTGTAAGAACAGTCAATAAAATAAATGGTAAATAAATGAATAACACAAAAAAATGAATAGCTACACTAAGCACAATATGGAGTCAATATATGGGGCTCGATCTCAGAGCCTGGGAACAACCTGGCAGCTGAATTGGCTAGAGGCTGCTGTGCTGGCAGCCACCCATAAATGAATTAAGCCTTCTAGGCCCTGAGTTTAGATCGAAGCACTGCCAAAATGTAATCGTGGAGTGGGAAGCCGAGGATAACACATGATTTTCTTTTCTTTGAAAGTGCTCAGTGTAAGGTCCGCTCCTGGATGGCGAGCAGACTCCACCCTCCTCGCAGCAAAGTCTCCACCCAGTACCTGCGTTACCTAGGCAACTGGGACACCTGGAAGAGGTCACATCTGTATCCGCTGAGGTCACATCTGAATTTGATGTGGCCACACCTTTCCCCACCCATACCCTACATAAGGCCTAGCCCAGGCCCAGACGCTCCCTTTTTTTCTCTCTCTGTTCGTTTCTAGCTCTTGCTGCTCTTTTCTTGCTCTCTTGCTGTCTCTCTTTCCCAGCCACGTGGAGTGCCACCCTTGCCTGGAACCAGCAGGTCTACTGAATAAACCTACCCCTTATCTGAATACCACGTGCGTGCTGGTGCTGTTCTAACTCGGCTACCTCTTTTTAAAAACCTAACACTCAGTGTCAGGTAGGATGTATAATTCAGATGCAAATCAATATGCTATGTAAATAGGATGTAACAAAGGTAAAAAAAAAGTCATAGGTGGAAGAATTGTCACTACAATAAATGATAAACAGATTGAATTAGTAATGAATCATTCTAGGATAAAATTAGATGCAGTAATTATAGGAGGTGGATTAAGTTTAATTAATATTTTATTAAGTATTAACAGAATAAAAATTGCATGGAGACATAAATACCTAATAATTGGTAGTAGCACATGATACATAATTTAAAAATATATAGACATCTGTCTCATTCTATAAAATATTTAATTATATGTATGGATGTATATACATATATGGTAAACAATAACAGGATATTGAGTATTAATTAATGTGGAGAGCTGCGGGAGGCGCGACCTTAAGGCGCGGCCGCAAAAATGGCGTGGCTGCGACCAAAGATGGCGCTGGCTCCCGCCTTCCGTCTTCCCGGTGACGAGTGCTCTCTGTAAAAAACAACTCTTTATATGTATATGACTTGGAACCTTGTTTGCTTCCGTGTTTGCGACCCTATCGGTATATGCCACGTGGCACTTCGGGATTGACCATCCAGGAGGCTTATAACCAGAGCGCGGTTGCGGGGGAGGGGTGAAGAAGCGGGCAGAGAAGCAGGAGAGAAGCTTGTAGCAAGGTCCTGAATAAACTGCATTGAGAAGAATCCCGGGTCGAGTCTTCCTTGCTGGTCGAGGTGGTCGCAACAAATTAATGCTTAACTAAATGTTTACTGGGACACATCATTAAATGGAGATATAATTTAATACCTAGTAATTGGTAATAATATTATCTATAATGTAATAATATAGACATCTCTCTTTTGTGTATATATTATTTATATACAATCTATCTATTTATACCTCCTTTACTCCTAGGGCTCAGTGATTGAGTGCTCCCCTAGTAAGCACGAAGCCCTGGGTTCGATTCCTCAGTGCAACAAAAGCAGAAAACCTGAAAGTACTGCTGTGTTTCAATCAATTGAGGGCTAGCCTTGAGCACAAATGCTTAGGGACAGTGTCTAAGTCCTTACTCAAGCCCCAGCACTGCCACCAACAAAAGGTAGAATGTTCTAACTGCAATTATAGTAGGACAGGACTTCAAATACCACATCACAGAACAAGCTAGGAGTCTGGCACTGACAGTTGAAACCTAACCTGACTTAGGAAGATGTAAACAGCTGCAACCCAGCTCCACAGAAGAAGATGCTGCTGGCTTACCCCCATCATCCTGGCTGCTTGGGAGCTTTAAAACCAAGCCCGGGTAGGAAGTATGTGAGAATATTGGAGATGTGGCTCTAAGTATTAGAGCCTTAGCCTTGAGCAAATATTCTTAGAACAGTATCCCCATGTGTTGAGTTCAAGCCCTATGGGTAGCCTGCCCCCCCCCAAATAAAACCCACTAAATCATTAGATGTGAATTTGTGTGATTTGTGAAATGTTCCTCAAAGAATGGTGATACTGATGAAAGCAACCTAATTCTAATGACAGCTTGTGGAATAGAGCTATGTTCTGAGTCTTTCATAGGGTGCTCTGTGCTGAGTCTGGCACAGGGTGCTGTGTACTGAGTCCTTCATAGGGTTCAGTGTGCTGAGTCTTGCATTGGGTGCTGGGTGCTGAGTCTTCACAGGATGTTGTGTGTTGAGTCCTTCAAAGAGTGCCATCTGCTCTGCCCTTCACAGAGTGCATTCTTTCATATGGTCCTTGTAAGAGGTACACAACTAAGATGATTGTGCAAAAAAGAATATTGAGACGCAGATATGTCTCCATGGCAGGGACAAAATTATGCATTACTGAAGAATGGGTGAGTTGTCTACTGCAGACAATTGTTTTGTTTTGTGTTTTCTGTCATGAACCTTGAACTCGCGGCATAGGCACTGACCCTTACCTCTTGGGCACATGGCTAGCACTCCACCACGTGGAGCCAAGGACCACCTTGCAGTAGAGTGCCACAGACTAGGGGTCTATAGCTGAGGCCTGTCAGCCTTCCTTCTCTGGAAGCTGAGATCTGAGGTTCTGGCTTCCAAACTATCCCAGACACAAAAGGTCCCATGAGACTATTGTCTCCAATTCACCACAAAGAAACCAGAAGTGGAAGCTGGATGCTTGTCACTCATGCTTGTCATCCTAGCTCCTCAGGAGGATGAGATCTGAGGATCATGGTTCAAAGCTAGCCTGGGCAGGAAAGTCCTTGAGACATTTAGCTCCAATGAACCATGAGAAAACCTGAAATGGTGCTTTGGCTCTAGTAGTAGAGCATAAGACTTGAGGGACAGCACCCAGGCCCAGACTTCAACTCCTACAAGCAACAACAAAACAGACACAAAATAACAAACCTGAAGTAGAGGGCTGGGAATGTGCCTTAGGGTTAGAGTACTTTGCATCTATGAAACTATGGATTTGATTTCTCTGGAACACATCACTAGAAAAAAGGCTGAAGTGGCTCTGTGGCTCAAGTGGCAGAGGGCTATTCTTCTACAAGAGAAATTAGGTAGAGTGCTCAGGTCCTGAGTTCAAGCTCCAGGAATTGTGTATGTGTGCACGCGCATGCACACACACACACACACACAGAGACCAGAAGTAAAGCTGTGACACAAAATGGTAAAGCACTGGGCTCCAGCACTGTGCTCATGGTAAGCACCCAGGCCCTGTGTTCAACCCCAAAACCTTGCAACCCAGGATTCAACTAGGAGAGGTCAAAGGTTTCAATACCTAATGTGCTTCAGCAGTCTTACATGACAGGAAGGATGGTGAGATCAGACATGTCCTTGGATTTCCAAAACTTCCAGAAACCTAGCAGAGGCATCATAAGCCCATCATCACCCTCAAAGAAACATTTCTTGAGGTTAAGTGCCCTAGTTGTCTGCCAGAAGGACTCCTGAATTATATTGAGTACAGTATCTGAACACCAGAACATAGTCTCACAAAGGCAGGATAAGTGCTGGGAACTTAGCCTGCCACAGGAGGTGGCACAAATGAAGGCTTCAAAACAGAGCAGTGGGGAGAGAGATAGCTTGGAGTACAAAGAAGCCCTTTTGTCCGGACATTCAGAGCCCATCCACACTCATCCTCACTAATTGGCCCAGATGGAGTTGTTTGTTACACAGCTGTACAGGACTGAGGCCTTTTGTCTGCCTGTCCAGACAATGAGAAAGACTTCTTCCAGCAGGCCTGGGAGGCAGATAAACCCTCAGGCTGCACTGGGAACTGTGAGGGGAGCCCAGGAACACGCACTGTCATGAAAGCAGTCTCTGTGTTATGAAATCATTGTATTGAAAACAAATTTTCTAGCTTGGTGCCTTTCATCATAGCTACTCTGGAGCTTCACCTATAGGAATACATCCACACATGTACAAAGACATGGAAGCAGGTCCTGCGCTTGAACTATGAGCATAGGAGTTGTCCCTGAGTTACTTTTGCTCAAGAGTAGTGCATTAACCTTGAGCCACAGCCCCACTTCTGGGTTTTCTGTGATCTCTTACAAATAACAGTGTCTTGGACTTTCCTATGCTGGCTGGATTCAAACTCAGATTCTCTACATCTCAGATTCTGTACATGTCAGCCTCCTGAGGAGCTAGGAATATAGTCAGCAGCCACTGGCACCTGCCTTTCTTTTCTTCTTCATTTTTTAATCTGGACAATCTGACTACTTAACACCATCATTCCAATGCTTTGAATTTATAAGTAAACTACCCAATGTTCTTTATAGGTGCTTTCTGTGAGAAGAATTTTCTCTCCTCCTCTTCTCTGGTCACAGGTTTGAAACCAAAAGTGAGAAATGAGTGTCACATGATTTTGGCAGCAAATGTCTACAGGACATGCCAGTTCAGTCACTTAGCATTTAGCTGCAGTGAATTTACTGTCTCAGGACGAGAGGACCAAAAGCTGGAGCGATCCTCATACTGTCTGCATTGCTCCATAGGCCTATGAAATTATCTAATAATTATGAGTGTTTTGTGTCTACAACCTTAAGCATCTAGAACACACTAGAAGCATCTTCATGTTTCTCTTTTGCTCTAGTACCTCTCGAGATCTAGACTAAGGGTTTGTGTAGAGCAGATCCTCGGCGAATCCCTGAGGAAAGCCACTTGAAGTCTCCTCAGGAGATCTCTATTCAAAGCCAGCCGGAGCAGGAAAGTCTGCAAGACTCTTATTTCCAATAAACCACCAGAAAACCAGAGGTGAATCAGAGGCCCAGAGGGTAGAGCTCCAGCTTTGAAAAAGAAAGCCGAGCAGGACATACAAGCCAGACCAGGCAGGAAAGCCTGGCAGGCAATTATGTCCAATAAAACCAGATGGCTAGAAGTGGAGCTGTGGCAGTGGTAGAGTCTCAGCCTTGAGCAAAACATCTGAGGAACACATAGGGCCCTGTGTTTAAGCCCTGGGATAGCCACCAAAAAAAAATCAAAAAGAGAAGGCCTAGTTAATGTATCAGTGTCCTACCTACTTATGTGTGTATATTAACTCCCAGAGTGCAAACAGATTGTATGCAATGCTTCTCCTTTTATGTACAGATTTATTTTCCAAATAGGCTTGTTGCACATTCTGCATCATTCTCTTCAGGCCCATGGCTTTTCGCTTCCATAGTTCCAGGCCTGTGTCCCTATATGATGCACACTTAAGAACTCAGCACCCTTAATTTACATTTTATTTTGTGGCCAAGGCAGGAACAGTCACAAATCAGGCAGGGGAAGAGAAGATCAGGTTTTTGAAATAACCGGTATTCAGAAAATTAAACTTGGGGGATGTAAAATGGTCGCATACTTATGTAGATTCTACCATTAAGAAAAACATGAGAGGGCTGGGAATGTGGATTAGTGCCTAGCATGCAAGAAGCCCTGGGTTCCATCCCTCTGTAGCAAATGCACAGAAAAAGCCAGAATTGGTGCTGTGGCTCAAGTAGTAGAATGCTAGAGACAGTGCCCAGGCCGTGAGTTCAACTCAAGTACAAGTAACTTCTCATCACCAAGGGAAACTCTTGAACTCCTTTCAGAAGTGGAAGTCAGAGTGTCATAGACATTTCTGCCCTGGCGGGCTTCACCCTGTGATCCTCAGACCTCAGCCTCCTGAGCTAGGGTGATGGCCTTAGCTACTGGTGCTCTGCTAGGTCAGAAGTGTAATGACATTGACAGTACAAGTCAACAGCTTATCACAAAGGGTTTGGGGAGCATATTAAGCCTTTCAACAATGGACCTATCAAAACCCTGTATGACACAAGGTTATAATGCTAGGGTCTGAGAGGCTGGGCATATGGATCTGCTAAACTTGAACCTTGAGCTCTGACTCCAATTCTGGTGTACATCATCATTCATTTCCCAGAGAATGTTCTCCTAATTAGCAAATAGGAAAAGTACTTTGATTAACCCTCACTCTTTTCCCTTGTGTGTCTCGAACTCAAGCCTGGGCACTGTCCTTGATCCCTTCATCTCAAGGTGAACACTCTACCACTTGAGCCACAATGCCACACAGGGTCTTTTGGTGGTTCATTGGTGATAAGAGTCTAACAGGCTTTCCTTGACTAGGCTTTCTTTGAACTGTGGTCCTCGGATCTCAGTCTCCTGAGAAGATAGGGTTTCAGGTGTGAGCCACTGGCATATGGCCTATTGTTTTTGCCAGTGCTGGGGCTTTAACTTAGCGCCTGGGTACTGTCTCCGTGCTTCTTTTTCTCAAGGCTAGTGCTATACCACTTGAGCACTACACAGCTTCTGGCTTTTTCTTAGTATGTGGCACTGAGGATTCAAACCCAGGCATTCATGCATGCTGAGCAAGCTCTCTACCACTAAGCCACATTCCCAATCCCACCCTGACAATTTCATCCCTCAACTTGCCTATCCTCAAGGAAAGGCTTCTGAATATAAATCATCTAAAGAAATCCCTATAGGAAGGTGTTAAAGATAAACAAGATACAGCTCATGTTTGGGAGAGACTCTAAACATGTGAAGATTGTGACGAATGCCTCCATTTAATTATGTATCATGTTTCAACAGTTAATATAATATTAATGAAAAATGAGTCAATGTCCTAAATTATTGTGTATAATTTTATAATAGATGTGCAAAATGTAATAAATATTATGTGTATAATAATACTAACACAATAAACAATTAGTAAATCAATAAAATATAGAAATACAGAAATACATAATCAATAATAAAAATCATAGTTTGTAATAAACATACACATGTAATACGTAACATATATTACACATGTACATAAATATTATTTTCCATTATAGGGACTTCATTCAGGCCCTGGGAACTCTACCCTGAATTTCTTTTCCTAAAGGACAGTGAGGTTCCCCTTCACCTACAATGCAAAAAATTTACCCAGATGGTGAGATCAAATCCCAGCAGTGGCAGAAATACTAGCTCCAGTTCCAAGACAGTGACTTAATTATTTTTAAGGGAAGCAGTTATGTTTATTAAGTTCCATACTGAACATTTTAAAAACAGCAGTGTATAATTTTGTATATCTATTCAGACATCTTTCTCTTACGGGAAAAGTGGTTCTCGGAGCTCTAAATTGTTTCCTTTTTTGTACATTTTTTTCTTGTAAAAATGTTGTATAGAGGGGTTATAGTTACATGAGCAAAGTAATGAGTACATTTACTATTGAGCATTGTTGCCTCCTCCTTTGTTTTCCCCTTGCCATCCCTTCCCTCCCACCTCCACATCTATCCCCCACCCCCCAGCTGAGTTCACTGACTTAATTTTTTGTTTTTGGCTTGGCACAGGATTTAAACTCAAGTAGTAGAAACTCTGCACCTTCCCTCAAATTGTTACAAATTTACCAATATCCTGAGTTCAAATCCCAGGCTAGGAAAGAAAACTGGCAGAAATTCCAAACGAGGGGGATTTTTTTTAATTTAGTTAAATAATTAATTAATTTTTTTACTTTTTTTTTTTTGCCAACCATGGATCTTGAACTCAGGTCGTGGCAACTATACCTCAGCTTTGATTACCTTAGACTGGGCTGCAGCCTCTCACCCATAGTCAATGCTGGGATCCTAGGCCCAGAGAGCTTGCAGGAAGAATAAAAGAAGTGGGACAGCACAAAAACTGGCAAGCTGCAAAGAACTGGGGGTTTTACATTATTTTTTTCTTTGCAGGGTGACCATGCTCAGTCTGAATGACATGTCTGCAAAGTGGAGCTGAACTGCTATTCCTGAAGGCTGGTGGGCCATCAGGGAAGCCATAGGCCAAGCTGTCAACATAGACCCTGGGTTAAAAATCTAAGTCCTGACACCTACCAATGGCAGGATATCACAAGAGAATCGTTCCTATGCATAGGAATAATGATTGAAAGAGTAGTTCGAGAATCTGTCGAGACTAAAAGTGGATCTAATAATCCTAGGATGCTGATTGATTTTAATTGATAGTTTATTAAGCATGAAAAGAATAATATTACTTCAAAGGCAGTATAATAAATACCTAAGAGTTGGTAGGAATGTAGTAGGCATCATTCAGATAGATGGCTCTGGTACTCTATACCAATATGTTTACCACCATCTGCCAATCCATGTATCACTGTTTTGGCCAAACCTGGGGCTCCATCTCAGTGCCTGGGAACCACCTCACAGCTTCATTGGCTAGAGCCTGCTGTGCTCACACTTACCCATTCATGAATTGGGCCTGCTAGGCCCCGAGTTTGGATCCCAGCACTGCCAAAAATTTAATCTTGGAGTAAGAAGCTGAGTGTGACACATGTTTTCCTTTTCTGGGAGAGTCCTGAGTGTCAGGTATGATAGTGAACACATCTACAAATCTAGATGCTATATGATAGGAAGTAAACAATGTGATAAACGGTATAGATGTCATCACAGTCAATAAAATTCATGGTAAATAAACGAATAAAACAAGAAATGAAATGAATAACCATACCAAACATGATATTGTCTGTCTATATGGAAGTCTAAATCCTGTCTTTAAAAAGTAAATAAAATGTATATATGGAGATGTTTTGCAGGACTGAGGCTTGAATTCAGGCCTAGGGAACAGGACTAACTTTCTTAGCTTCAAGTATGGTGTGTTTCCCCTAGCCCGACAGTGCTGCCTATTTACCCAGACCTTGAGTTCAAATCCCAGGCCTGGTAAAACAAATGACACAAATTGCAAAACAGGGAGATAAATAATTGTTTTTTTAAATTTTTTAATTGTTTTAATTTTTTAATTTAATTTTTTTGTTTGTTTTTGGCCATGCACGTGGCTTGAACTCAGATCGTGACAGCTCTGTCTCAGCTTCCATCACACTAGCCTGGGGTACAGCTTCCAGAACCAAAGCCGATCCTGGAATCCTAAGATCGGAGGTCTGACAGGAAAACAAAATGAAAATGACACTAAAACAAGCCGCAAGCCTAATATTGTAGGCGGTTTCTTGGCTTTGTTTCCTTGCACGGTGACCATCCTAGGTCTGAATAACATGGATGCCACGCACAGGTGACCTGTCATTGTTAAAGGCTGGTGGACTGTCAGGAAATCCATAGGCCAACCCTGCAACACAGTCCCTGAGTTCAAATCCTGGTCCTGACCCCTACCAATGGCAGGAGATCCCAAGAGACTCCTGCCTGTGTATAGAAATTCCGATGGAATGGCATCCAACTTATGACTGAATAGTTCGTGTAGCGGTCTAGACTCAAATTAGACACAATAATCCTAGGATGCTGATTGAACTTAATGAATGGTTAATTAGGCATGAAAAGAATAATATTCCTTCAATCGTTGCATAATAACTACCTAAGATTTGGTAGGAATGTAGCAGATGTCATTGAATACTAGATACATGGCTCTAGCACTCTCTACGAATATGTATTTATTGGTGTACTACCACCTGCCTATCCATGTATGGCTATTTTGGCCACCCCTGGGGCTCGATCTCAGAGCCTGCCAAAAATTTCCTCCTGGAGTAAGAAGCCAAGTGTGACACCTGTTTTCCTTTTCTGTGAGAATGCGGGGTGTCAGGCATGATGGAGAACAAGTCTGCAAATCTAAATGCTATGTGACAGGGTGTAAACAATGTAATACATGGTTAGGTGTCATCACAGTCAACAAAATAAACAGTAAATAAATGAATAAAACAAAAAGTACAATGAATAACCACACCAAACATGATATAGACTGAACACCTGTCTGGAAGTTCAATCCTATCTTTAAAATACATGTAAGGACTATGTTTTCCAGGGTTGGGGCCTGAATTCAGGCCTAGGGAAGAGGCCTGACTTTCTGATCTTCAAGCGTAGAGAGCTTCCCCTTCCCCCAGAGTACAACAGAGTTACCCAGACCGCGAGTTCATATCCCAGGCCTTGCAGACAAAAAATAACACACATTCCAACTAGGGAGCTTCATTAGCATTTTTCATATTTTTTAAAGTTCACTTGGCCTTTATTTGATACATTTTGATTTTAAAACATGAGGGTTTTTCACAAAGGGGTTTAAACGTGTACATTTAAGCATAGCACATTGGTGTTTCCATTTTGACCATCTGCCATGAAGAGTGAGAATGAAAATGAGTACATCATTCCTCCCTAGAGGGACAGTTAATGTTATTTCTATTTAGCGTTATTTATATAACTATAAACTCTCTGCAATTGTATCATGTGAGTTTTCCTCAGTGCCTACCACAAAATACTCTAGGGGATTCCTCATACCACAAAACGTTGGGTTTCTGAATAAAAACTCACTTCTGTGAGGACAGGAGGTACTTATAAGCATTTTGGGAATAAAGTGAATTGTAAAATGAAAAACTAAACCATTGGGACTGGGATGTAGCTCAGTAGTGGAGTACTTGCCCAAAGAGAATAAGACCCTGGAAGAAAAGGAAGACAAGTTTCCTAAAACTTAAAAAGTTAGAATTTTATGATCTGTATGAACAAACTTCTTTCTTTCTTTCTTTCTTTCTTTTTTTGTTGGTGGTGGGGCTTGAACTCTAGGCTTGGCTGCCCACCTTCAGCTCTTCAACTCATAGCAAGTGCTCTACTGCTTGAGCCACAGTGCCGTTTCCGGTTTATTGGAGATAAGCCTCAGTGCCATTTCCTGTTTATTGGAAATAAGAGTCTCACGGACTTTCCTGCCCAGGCTGGCTTAGAACCGCCATCCTCAGATCTTAGCCTCCTGAGTAGCTTGGATTATAGGTGTGAACCACCGAAGCCAGGCACGTGAACAAACTTCTTAAAGATTGATTCTGAGGAATGAAATTTGGAATACACTTTTAATATAAATAATTTATAATGCCATGGTTAAGGAACTAATTCAGAAGTATTTATTCATTGGCTGCTTTCTTAGTTTATTGAAAGATATATGTACCTTTTAATATATATACATATATATTATTAAAACATAGCTTTGAAGTGTACCTAAAAGCATATGTGCTCATGGAAAGTTATACACCTGCACAAGCTTGATTTTTTATTTTCAGTTTGTTGGTACCATAAATTAGGTGGGATGTGTGTACTGTTGTTTTGTTCTCTGTTTTTGGAGGATTTATCTCTGCTTTCTTCCCCTATTCCCCTCTCTCTGCACTTGAATTCAGCTTGCTCTTTCTTGGCTTGATTGTTCAGAGCCGATTTTCTTCCACTTCAGCCATACCTGTAGCCTGGCTTTTTGCCAGTTAATTGGAGATGTCGTCTCTCAGGCTTTTCTGCCTGGACTGGCTTTGAAACTTCATCTTCCAGCTCTTACCTCTTGAGTAGCTGGGATTACAGATGTGAGCTACTGGGGTGCCGAGGGATGAATTCGACTTTGGTTGGTGTATTCTTTCAGTTTTTCTTTTTTTTTTCTTTTTTGGGCAGTCCTGGGCTTGAAATCTGGGCCTGGGTACTGCCTCTGAGCTCTTCAGCTCAAGGTGAACACTCTACCACTTGAGCCACAGTGCCACTCCTGGCTTTTTCTGCTTATGTGGTGCTGAGGAATTTAACCCAGGACCTGATGCATTCAAGGCAAGCACTTTACCACTGAGCCACCTTCCCAGCCCCTCCTTCTGTTTTTCTAAGCATGGAATCATCTACTATAGAATTTCTGTGAATGTACTGGGTCTGAAGTAAGATATATAATACATATACTAATCTGTATAGTTCTCATAAGATGTAATCAATTTAATATATGTTATAATTGTAATAATAGTCAATAAAAATAATGAATGAATGAATAGTGCAAAAAATAAAATACATATACAGTAAAATAATATGCAGTAAATATAAGTATGTAGATATTAATCGTTATTTCAAATGTGGATGAATATTAATTTAACAGGGCTAGGGATTGAATTCAGACCTAGGGAACAAGCCTGAATTGCTTGTCTTCAAAGACGGTGAGTTTCCCCAGCCCACACAGTGCATTAGATTTACCCAGACTCTGAGTTCAAATTCCAGGCCTTTCAGGAAAAAAAAAAAAGGCATGAGTGCCAAGCTGGGGAGCTTCATTAGTATTTAAAAAAAATTTTTTGTGGGGCTTGAGCTCTGGCCTTGGGCACTGTCCCTGCACTCTTCAGCTCGAGGCGAGCCCACTACCGCTTGAGCCACAGCACCACTTCTGGTTTTCTAGTGCTTTATTGGAGATAACAGTCTCATGGGCTTTACAGCCTGGGTTGGATTTGAACCACAATCCTCAGCCTTTTGAGTAGCTAGGATTAGAGGTGTGAGCCACTGGCGCCCGGCTATTGTTAATATTTTAAATTTGATTGATTGATTGATTGCCAATCGCGGGGCTTGAACTGAGGTTGTGGCAACTCTGTCTCAGCTTCCATCACCCTAGGCTGGGATGGTTTAGCCTCTGGACCCACAGCCGATCATGGGATGGTAGGCCTCGGGGGCTGACAGGAAAACAAAATGAAAACAGCACTGAAAAAAACCGTGATCTGTGGATGGTTGGCGGTTTCTTGGTTTTCCTTCCTTGCATGGTGATCATCCCGGATCCAAATGACACGGCTGCAACCTGTAGGTCACCTGGCACTGCTGAAGGCTGGCAGGTTATCAGCGAAGCCATAGGCCAACCTGAACACCTAGGTCCTGAGTTTGAATCCCGGTCACGCCACTTACAAAGGGCTGGGGAGCCTAAGAAACTATTGCCTGTCCATAGGAGCACCAGAGGAATGTGAACAATGTCATGGTTCCATGAGTAGTTCATCAATCAGTCTAAGAAAATTAGACCCAATAATCACAAGACACGGATTGATTTTAATTCATAGTTTATTATGCACTAAAAGAATACTATTGATTAAATGGAGTCCTCACTAAAGACCTAAGAATCTGTAGGAGCATAGTATATGTCACTGAATACTAAATAGACATTTCTGGCAGTATGTAAATATCTAAATTTATATTTATTTGTATACCATCATCTGCATAGAACATTTTTGCTATTTTGGCCAAACCTGGAACTCGATCCCAGGTCTTGAGATCCACTTGGCACCTGCATGGGCTAGATGCTGCTGTGCTGACACCCACCCCTTCATGAATTGGGCCTCTTAGTCCCTCAGTCAAGGTCCCATCATTGCCAAAAGCTTCTTCCAGGTGTAAGATTCCATGTGTGACACCTGTTTTCCTTTTCTGTGCAAGTGTTAGGTGTCACTTTTGATATACATATTATGTCTGCAAAGCTACATGCTATGGAATAGATTGGAACAAATGTAGTAAATGTTATAGGTGTACTCACAGTCCATAAAATAAAGGCTAAATCAATCAATCAATAATAATAAAATATAATGAATCACTCCAACAAACATGATTTAAAAAGAATATAGAGATATAACTCAAATATTTAAAATGTCTATAAATGTTATGTTTTTCAGTACTGGTGCTTGAATTCAGGCCTAGGGAAGACTTGAGAAGTTCATGCAGGATTCACATAGGAAATGATAGGCAAGATCTTAATTAAGACTGCATGAAGTGTGACAATAGTAATTACATTCAGGAAATCGAGGCATTGCGAAAGATCCAAGAATCGGTAGTCACATGGAAGATAGGATTCCAACACAGCTCACCACATCTCCTACTCTATACAAACAGGCTTTTATTAGCATATTAATTTCAGCTTATGAATGGATGAATATGGTGCTCCACCCCCACCACGGGGCTAGATCTCAGGTCCTGGGTATGGCCTAGCTCCTTAGTGGCTCACAAGCTGGTGTGCTCATGTAGACCCATTTGGCTGTTGGTTCTGCTAGGCCCTGAGTTCAACTTCCAACACTGCCAAAAGGTTCATCCTGATGTGAGATGCCAAACCTTGCAGATGTTTTCCTATCCTGTATACCCTATGTAGTATACCCAAGGGAATGGGTTGCCATCCATGTCAGCACAGTTATAAGTGTCATCATAATCAATAAAATACACATTGCATTCATGAATAATACACAAAATAAAGAGAACGAGTACACTGCAAGTTGTCACCCATCCATGTATGATAATATAGATCCTGTATTTAAATTATGAATTCTTGACTATATTGATCCCCACTTCTAGGGCTCAGTTTCAGGACCTGGGTACATCCTAGCTCCGTAGTGGCTCACAGGCTGGTGTGCTCAAATTGACCCATTCACCAGTTGGGCCTGCTACGCCCTGAGTTCAAATTCCAGCACTGCCAAAAGCTTCACCCTGATGTGAGAAGCCCATCGATCCACCTGTTTTCTTGTCCTGTGAAAGTCCTGGGCTCCAGCAAGGATGGAGAATGCTATATAGGCAACTCTATAGCCATGGGAATAGTTGTCATCCATGTCAGCACAGATATACCTGTCACCATACTCAGTAAAATACACAATACATCCATGATTAACACTCAAAATAAAAAAAGATAACTACATTGAATGCAAGATGCATACCACACCTGTAGGTAAATAGAGATCCTATGTGTTAATGAAGTGGGCTTGTTATTTTGTTCAGTGCTTGGGCTTCAAATCGAGCCCTGGACCAGGCCTGACATTCTAGTCTTCAAGGATGGTGAGCTTCCCCTTCTCCCACAGTGCAATGGGGTTACCCAGACCTGAGTTCAAATCATAGCTCTAGCAGTATAACACTGTGAGTTCTTAGCTAGAGTGCTTCATTCATAATTATTTATTTATTTTTTTGCCAGACGCGGGGCTTGAACTCAAGTCATGGCAACTCTGCCTCAGTTCTAATCATCCTAGGCTGCAGCCTCTGGACTCACAGCCCATCCTAGCACCCTATTATCCCAGGGCTTGCTGGAAAAAAAAAGCCGTGTGGGGGAATAAAAGTGGTGGGAAGTTCCAACTGGCACTTTTACAATTATTTTCCTTTGCATGCTGACCTGCTGAGTGAAGGTGACCTGGTGTGGCTGATGGCCTGTTGACTATCAGAAGAGCCAGAGGCTGACCCAGCAATGGAGGCCCCAAGGTTGATTCCCAGTCTGCCCCCATATATTGAGGACATGGCTCTGCAGGAAAAAATGCAGAAAAATTACAGGAAAAAATGACAGAAAATTGTCGCAGGATGGATTTTTTTATATTTTCTTCTTTTGCATGGTGACCATCCTGGGTCTGAATTACACGGCTGCAAAGGGTACTTCACCTTGCATTGGCAAAGGCTAACGTGCTATCAGGGAAGCCATAGGCACATGCGGCAACGTAGGCCCTGAGCTTGAATCCTGGTCCTGACACCTACCAGTGAGGGAGATACCAAGAAACTTGTTCCTATGCATGGGAATAATAATGAAATGTTAGCAAACTCATGATTGTATCAGAAGTTTCTTCATGTATTGGTCTAGTCCAAAATTAGACACAATGATCCTAGGAAAATGATTCATCTTAATGAATGGTTTATTAAGCACAAAAAGAATACTATTCCTTCAGTGGTGCCATAATAAAGACCTAAGAGTTAGTAGGAACGTAGTTGATGTCATTGAATCCTAGGTAGATGTCTCTGGTACTCTGTACAAATATATATTTATTGGTGTTCTACCACCTGTCTATCCATGTATGGTTATTTTGTCCAGCCCTGCTGCTCAATCTCAGGGTCTGGAAATGCCCTGGCAGCTTCATTGGCTAGAGGTTGCCGTGTTGACACACATATTCAGGGTATGAATTGGATCTGCCAGGCCCTGAGTTCAGATCCCAGCACTGCCAACAATTGGATCATGGAGTAAGAAGCTGAGTGTGATACTGTTTTCCTTTTCTCTGAGAGTCCTGGGTGTTAGACATGATGGAGAACACATCTACAAATCTAGATACTATGTGATGGGTTGTCATCAATATCATAAATGGAATGTGTGTCATCACAGTCAATAAAAAATCTCATATCTAAAGTACACTTGGAACCCAAAAAAAATTAAATCCCCCAACAACAAATCCTCAAAGAAACAATTGCCCAATAAATAAGTGGGCAAAAGTCTTAAAGAGAAACTTCTCTGAAGAGAAAAGAAGGATGGCCAATAGACACATGAAGAAATGCTCAACCTCCCTGGCCATAAAAGAAATGCAAATCAAAACAACATTGAGATACCACCTCACCCCAGTTAGAATAGCTATAATCAAGAACTCAAATAACAAAGATGCTGAAGGGGATATGGATAGAAGGGAACCTTACTGCATTGTTGGTGGGAGTGTAATCTTGTTCTACCACTTTGGAAAATATTATGGAGGTTCCTCAAAAGACTCCACATAGAGCTCCCTTATTTCCCAGCAATCCCACTTTTGGGCATTTACCCAAATGTTTACAAACAAGACCATACTAAAGCTACCAACATGACTATGTTTATTGCAGCACTAGATACTATAGCTAAGATATGGAACCAACCCAGAAGCCCCTCAGTAGATGAATGGATCAAGAAAATGTGGTACATATACACAAGGGAATTCTATGCCTCCATCAGAATGGATGACATTGCCCCATTTATTTAGGAAAGACTTGGAAAACAGTATATTAAGAAGTAAGCCAGGCCCAAAGAAACATAGGTCCCATGGTTTGCCTTATTTGCAGTATCTAATATATGTCTGAGTCAAGCAGAAAAGGTTAGATAAGGTGATGTTAGGGAAATGAACCCTAAGATATGTACTCAAATGTTTTTTTTTCTTTCATGTGATTGTTTCTAACATATTTATAAGATTATTTCGTTATTGCTTTGTATGTCCCTCCTCCTCAGTGTAACCCTTGCTTTCACTGTATTTGATGTCATTATAATTTGTGGAGGGGAAGGGAAAAAACAAATCATTTAAATAGGGATACAGGTGGACCCATTGCAATCATGAGATGTACAAGTCATTATGTCCAAAATGAACTTTACAACTTTGGTGCGGGGGGGGGGGGGAGCAGGTAGGGGCTGGGGGAGAAGCTGGGAGGATAGGGTTGGGGGGCAGGGGGGAAATGAGAAGTGATGGGTAGGGGAAACAAAGGAGGAGGCTACAATGCTTGATAAGAAATGTACTCATTTTCTTGCCCATGTAATTGTAACCCCTCTGTACAATATTTTCACAATAAAAAAAGGAAAATAAATGAATAAAACAAAAATACAATAAATAAACACAACAAACAGGACATGGTCTGAACATCTCTATATGTAAGTACAAATCCTAACTTTACAATGTATATAAATAGAATTTTTCCAGGGCGGGGACTTGAATTCAGGCCTAATGACCAGGCCTTACTTTCTTGTCTTCAAGCATGGTGAGCTTCCCCTTCGTCCACAGTGCTTCAAAGTTACACAGGTCTTAAGTTCAAATTCAAAGGTAGGAGAAACGGCGTGAATTGCAAGTCAGGGAGCTATTTTTTTTTTTTTTGCTTTTTTTGCCAAGTACAGTCTTGAACTCAGGTCATGGCAACCATGCCTTAGCATTCATCACCATAGGCTGGGGTGCAGCATCTGGAAACACAGCCTATCCTGGGATCCTAGAACTTCAGGCCTTGTGCAGGGGCAGAGGGGGTAATGCATAGAAAAAATGTGGCAGGATGGTGTTTTTACATTTTCTTCCTTTGCACTGTTGCCATCTGGGTCTGAGTGATCCAGTTCCAAAGGATACTTCGCCTGGCATTGCTGAAGGCCTGCAGGCTACTGGGGAAGCCATAATCCCGAACAATGATTAGCTAGGCACCAGTGGCTCTCACTAGTCCTCTTTGATACTTACAAGGCTGTGATAGGAGGATCATGGTCAAAGTCACCCTAGGCAGGAAAGTCCTTGAGACCCGTGTCCAACCTCAATGCCAACAAGGCCAGAAGTAGAGTGTTGTGGCTCCAGTGGTAGAGGGCTAATCTTGAGCAAGAACAGCCCATGGACTGTGCCCAGATCCTGAGTTCAAGGTCCAGGACTGCCAACAAACAGACATGCAAAACAATCTGTGCAACCATCTAGCTAAAGCAGGTCTCCCTTTTGTCCCCAACTGGATTGGACAGAGTTTCCTGGTAAAGGGGCTGCTGTCATCTTGACTCAGTCCAATCTGTCTGTATCACAGGATTCCAGGCACACCCCCATTCTTTCATGGTTCTTTTTGACTAACGGAATACAAGAATAGTGACCACGCCCACATCCCATGCTTCCCTGTATCACCAGGATTCCCTCTGTTGGTTGATACCACTAAGAGAAGTTGAGGAAGGTAGAGGTGGCTGAGTAGTGAGCAAGAGATTCCAGGTGACTTTGAGGTAGAGTAGGAAATGACGTTCTAGTCAGTGAGAGGATTTCCTAGATCCTGGGAACGTGGCTTGCCCAACTTTCTGGTCCCAGTGCTCAGATGTCTGAAACAATAAGACTCAATGAGAGAACTGTGGGCAAGAAACTGCCACAAGAACACTAGCAGTATCCTACCGACAGACCTGAAACATTCAGGAAAAAAAAGAACATGAAAAAGGGAGGGATCCCCAAGACAAACACCACTCGGGAGGCAGATTGAATGGAGAGTCCGGCCAAAGGTGATGCCGACCATGGGCCTCCCTTGCTTTTGGACACAGTCACAGCCACCAGGGTCCAGAGTGTCAAGGGTCCCAATCCCACCAAGGATCCACAGAGGTGCTACTGGCATGTGGTGCCCACCCTGGACCACAGAAAAGAAGAAACCAGGCACTCTGTGCCAAGATCCAACCACTGAAGCAGGGAAAGACAGACCCGCAAGATCAATGGGAGTAAGAGAGGGAGAAGATAGCCCAGTTACATGCAGCACCAAAAATGGAGGTAGAGATCCACAAGGCACCCATACAGCAGTTGGTTTCAGCAGAAATTGATTTACAATGTGCACTGGCCCAAGTGCAGCAGGCCACTGATGACAGAGAAAGGGAGCACGAAGCTCTCACCAGCTGCCTGCAAGCTACAGAGTGGCCCGTGGCAGAGCTGGAGATAGCGGCTTCTGCGGTCACGGCTGCAAAGAAGGAGACCAAAATGTTCTTGGAACAGCTGAATGATGTGACCCTTCAGCTCGAGGAAAAGACCAGAAGCTTTGATAACCTGGAGCAAGTGAACACAGAGTTTCAGGAGAAGCTGGAAGTGCTGTAGATACAGAGGAGCAACATGAATAAGAGAATATACAAGTTCCAACAAGCAGTGGAGGGGCGTGAGGTACTGAAGAGACTACTGGACAACCTGAGCAGGCTGGTGACCACAGCTTATCTGGAGAGAGACACCTTCATGGAGGACCTGAGCATGGAGAGGTCCGCATGGAAGGAGGAGGCATGGCGGCTAACCCAATGGCTGAACCAACTGACAAAGGAGAAGAATGAGGAGCAAGGCATGTGTTGGACCTAGGGAATGAGCTGTGGGAACTGAGAAGGAAGCTGGTAAAGCCACAGCCCCCCGCGGGACCATCTCAGGCCAAGTGGCATCTGCAAGCCTAGGCCTACAGCAAGGAGATGGTGTTGAAAAACCTGGAGGAACAACTTCACATCCAGATCCAGGAAAGCCAGTCTCCGTCTTCAGAACGTGGAGCAGCAGGAGCAACTGCAGAGACTGGAGGAGAAAGCCTAGGATCAGCAGGAGATCCCTGAGACCCCACGATGAGCATGTGTGTGGGATGGACAACCGGAGGAAAAGCTGGCCCTGCTGTGGGATGCTCTCCACAGGGTGAGCAGTGAGAAGGAGGAGCTCGCCAGCATCCTGGACTCAGAACAGCAGATGAAAAAACATCTGCGGGAACAGTAGGACTGCTCAGAGGAGAAGATCGAGAAATGGATAGTGGTGGCTGAGAGAGAGAGAGAGAGCCAAGCAGCTCAGGAGCAGCAGGAGCAGCCCATGGGCCAGTGCCAGTGCAGGAGTTCAGAGCCTCCTGTGAATGGCACATTGTCTCCAATGAGCGGCTGTGCTCTGAGAAGGAGGCCCTGCAGCAGCACTTAGAGAGGCAGACCCAGCTGCTGGAGCAGCTGAAGCAAGTGAAGGGCTCAACAAATTGGAGGGACCAGGTGGTGTCTCTGAAGTGGCAGGACACTCTCAAGTGCCTGGAAGCCACCAGATCACTGGAAGAGTGCCTGCAGGCCTAGCTGAGCTTCCTGGCTTTCAATGTGGAAGGGGAAGGCATGAGCCCTGGAGAAGCATGAGGTAAGGAGGAGATTCTCTGCCCCCCGCCCCCATCATAATATGACCATCACAGAGGATGGAGATGTTCCCCAGACCAAGAGTGACATGGCTCTGAGAGCGCTCTTGGAGGATGAGAACCACTGGAGGAAACTCCTGCCACAAGAATGGCGGGCCTGCTGCAGGCAACCCCTGGCCGACCCAGCAGCTCAGTGCCAGACTGAGCTGGAGCCACAGGGCCTCAGCCCCATGAGCTGCCACCACAGCAGGCATGGGGATGGGAAGTGGGAAACATGGGCATCTGAAAAGAAAATCTGCTTTGTCCATGACCTGCCTGATGAGGTGGACTTCCAGAGTCCAGCAGGGGAGCTCCCCCATTGATGCAGCCAGCTGTCAACACACATCCGAACTATCGAGGAGTCCCTCATTGTGTGTAAAGAGCAGATGTTGGTCCTGAATGAGCTGTGTTGGGAGAAAGCCCAGTGCATGCACTGGCTGTTCTAGGAGAAGATGGAGAAGAGGAGAGTGCTTCGGGAGCTGCTGTCACACCTCCCAAGGGAAGGCACAGACAGCAGTCTCCAGATGCCAGCACAGGCTGAGTCCCCACTACCAACACTGCTTCAGGTGCCTCAGGGCACCTGAATGAGGGAGGAGCAGAAAGGTTTTGAAGAATTGCAACTTGAAGACAGAATGGAAACTGCCGACCCCATAGTAGACTCCCCCAAGGACCATGTCCTGCCCCAGATGCCCCACATCTAGATCAGCCCACAGCTCCCAGGCTCAGGGGAGGAGTGCTCCCTCACTTTCTCCCATAGACTGATGCGGATGATGACTCTCTATGTGACATACTGACTCTCAAAAGCCTTGGCAGCCACCAGAAGTACGTGGCCAAGTGGCTTTCAGGCCTCCATATGCTGGGCAACAGGAAGGATAAACTGGGGGTAGGTAGGGCAGAGGCTGCAGGAGTTGGCCCAAAATCAAGGGACATCTAATGCCCTATTGGTGGCCAAGAAAGAGACCCATGTTATGCTTATCACAAAGAATAAATTGTTTTCAAACCAAAAAAAACCCGAAAAACAAAGATTTGTTCTTCCAGCCTTGGGGCTTGAACTCAGGGCCTGGCCACTGTCCCTGAGCTCTTTTTGTTCAAGGCTGGTCCCACCTCCCCTTCCGCTTTTTCTGTGTGGAATAGAACCCAGGGCTTCAGGCATGCTAGGTGAACACTCTACCACTAAGCCACATTCTCAGCTAGGATGATTCTCCCCACTCCTAAACCCATATGGCCATTCCTGAAATAGGAAGTAGGGGCTAGGATAAATATGAAACACATATCTGGTTCACACCAAAATATTCCCCTGAGCCCTCTTCCCACATCCTTAGTTGAAGTTTCTCTTCTACCATTGACGGATGAGAGGGAGAGGGGAGTCCCAAGAGAGTACCAAAATATGTGGCCCCCTGAGTCCCACATCCTCCCCCACACAAGTGTTCCTCCAGATTTAGATCTTACCTGACTCAATGTGAAGTCTACACTGTCTCCCCACCACTGCAAAGCTCAGGATGAAATCAAGGTCATCTTTGGCCTGAGCTTACACCCAAGGTGGAAGCTTCTAGTCCCAGACCTACTTCCACCTCTGACTGCCCCTAGTTAGGCCGGACCCACCACTCACCACTATGTTGGTGGTAATGATCTCATGGATGGATTCCAGGAATAAGGCCTATGGCAAAGAGCAGAAGCAGCAGGGCAGAAGGAGGTGGGGAGATTGCTCTGGGATCTTCCTTGGAGCCCTCCCATCCATCCAGACCCATGCTGACCCAAAGCACAGACAAGGCCAGGGGGTGAGACAAGATGGAAGAGCACAGGACTAAAGGACTAAAGTACTTCTTTGTCTTGGAGGACTTGATTAATTCCAATTATAATTAATTCCAATTATATTTGTCCCATGCCAATCCCAAAGACAGCATGCAATGCCTCTCCTTGTTGTTGTTGGCTGTGAGCGCTGTCTCTGAGCTCTTTTTCTCAAGGCTGGCACTCCACCACTTGAGCCACAATGCCACTTTTGTTTTCTGATGGTTCATTGATAAGAGTCTCATACACTGTCCTGCCCAGACTGGCTTGGCACCGTGATCCTCTAGATCTCAGCTTCCTGAGTAGCTAGGATGACAGGCATGAGCCACCAGTGCCCAGTATGTGATGCCTTTTGAAGGAATCTTGATGAGTCTGTAAAGGAGCCCCAAAGAGCCTGGATAGACCATGACCCATTCAAGGAGCAGGGATGGGGGAAGGTTGACCTTCGAGCCATTCTGTTCCCCTAAAATTAAAGATGACAGTTGATGTTGTATGCACCAAACACCTAGGCCAGCAGCCACCAGGTTTATTGGGGAAAAAGTAGAGAATACCCAAAGACTGCAGTGTAGAAATCTCTGATTTTGCATGCATGTGGTGTGTGTGTGTGTGTGTGTGTGTGTGTGTGTGTGTGTGTGTGTGTGTGTGTGTGTGTGTGTGTGTGTGTGTGAACTCAGGGCCTAGGCTCTATCCCTGGGTTTTCTTGCTGAAGGCTAGTGGTGTGCCAATTGAGCCACAGCCCCACTTGCATTTTGATGGTTAATTGTAGGTAGGAGTCTCAAGGACTTTCCTCTCCAGGGTGGCTTTGAATCATAATGGGGGCCCCAGGGAAGCAAGAGTAAACACAACTCACAAGAACTATCCTTATGGTGGGCTACTCCTGCTTCCTGGTGGCCAGACATGGAACATGCGGCCTGGTGCCATTATCCTCTAGAGTTCAATTTGGGGAAGTGACCAGGGCCAAGCTGACTTTTGCTCACCCTGATTGCTGATGCCAGAGCAGGTCTGTTCCACCCTAGGCCAAGAGAGCTCCAGGAAGCCTGGCTTTCCAGGGACACAAGGAAAGGAGAGGTCAGCTCCAGGCTGAGCTAAGAGCCTTTGCCCACAGATACCCCAACTTGGCCTTACTTATCACCATAAGACCTGTGAAAGAACAAACCCAAAAAAACAAAATTGGATCTGTGACTCCAAGTGGTAGAGCTCTAGCATTGAACCAAAGAGTTCAGGGACAGGGCCCCCAAGCTTTAAACTCAAGACCCCCAGGTGACTTTCCCCCATAAAACACAGGCTGTCTAAATGTGAACTGGTAGGATTTGTGCAGTGTTTCTGAAGAATGGTGATACTGAAGCACCCTAATTCTAATGACAGCTGAACTTGTGACATACAGCTATGTGCTGAGTCTTTCACAGGGCGCTATTTGCTGGGTCCTTCCCACATGGGGGTTTTGTGCTGAGTCCTCAAAAAGGTGCTGTTTGGTGAGTCATCCCAAAGTGTGCTATGTGCTGAGTCCCTGAGAAGAGTGGGCCATCCTAGGTTTTTCAAAGGGTGCTGTATGCTGAGTCGATTACACAATGTACTGTATGCTGAGTCCTTCAAAAGGTGTGGTGTGCTAATACATCCCAAAGTGTCCTGCTATGTGCTGAGCCCTTGAGAAGAGAGGAATGAGGTGTTTTTTGAGTGCTGCGTGCTGAGTCCTTTACACAGGGTGCTCTCTACTGTCCTTCAAATGGTGCTGTGTGCTGAGTACTTCCACAGTGTGGTATGTGCTGAGTCCTTCAAAATTGTTCTGTGTGCTGAGTTTTTTGAAGGTTGCTGTGCACTTGGTGTTTTACGCAGCATGCTTCAACACAGGGTGTGATGAGTCCCTGGGAAAGACTGCTATGTGCTGAGTTTTTCAAAGCATGCCATGCACTGAGTCCTTTAAAATGGGAACTATGGACTCCCTTTTTAAAGGGTGCTGTGTGCTGAGTACTCTACTAAGCATACTACATGCTGAGTCCTTCAAAGGGAGCTGTGTGCTGAATCATTTACACAGGGTGTTTTGTGCTGATTTTGGAAGAGTGCTGTGTGCTGAGTCATCAAAAAGGGTGCTATGTTCTGAGTCCTTGAGAGGTGGTTATCCTCAACACACACACACACACACACACACACACACACACACACACAAACACAAACACACATACACACACCAGTGTCACCATGCACCTGCTTGGTGTGTGCAGTGGGGGAGGATGGAGGAGAGTCTCCTCCCGGGGTGGGGCTGAGGGGAGATTCTGTCCCCCACCCCGGCCGGTACTGGGGGTGGGGGGTAATGCTGAGCTGAGGTAAGGGTGCAATTGACATGGTCTAGAAGCCTCAGGGCCCAGTCAGTGCTGCAATTGTTGCCAGGGGTGGGTGGCGGGGCCCAGGGGAGTAGGGGGCGGGGCCCAGGAGCGCACTTTGGTGGCAGCAATGGCCAGGACCCCTAGGGGTCAGGGTTGTGTGCGCAGAAGGGGCGGGATGGCCCAGGAGAGGAGTGTGGGGCCGAGAGAGAGCTAGGAGAAGAGCGAGCATGAGCACTAGCATCCGTAGAAACGGCTTCAGTGGCTGGCAGCCGCTCTGCTCATATTGTGGGTCCTGGCCGGGAGCGCAGAGCATGCAGATCCTGCACCTCAGGCACAACGCCACATGCAGCCCCTGGGAGAAGCCCAGCCATGGTGGCCCTGAGTCTGAGGTCCCGGTGCAGGGAGCACGGCAGAGGCAGTGGCTGCTGAGGCAGCGGCGGCCACAGGTTAGGAGGCCGCTGAGGCTGCGGTGGTGGCTGAGGAGGAGCAGAGGCCGTGCGCAGCTCCACCATGCACCCAAGCTGCATTTCAAACATGGCGCTGCTGGCTGGGACCCGTGGAGTCTCTAGCAGTCACCTGGCACAGCTGTGGTGCCCCTGGCCTGCTTGTGGCCCTGACTTGGTTCCAGCCCTCGGTCCTCAGACTCCCAGCATGGACCCGGATTCGCAGCCTACAGCTTCTCCCAGCAACACACGTGAGTGGCCGACCTGCGATCAAGCACTCCACGATCCCTCCCCCCCTCCCCCCGAAAACCCCATCCCCCAATGTACCCTTCCTCCCCACCCTCGCAAACCCGGATCCTTGCCTCGCCCCTCCCAGTACAGTCCTGCCTGGGCCTCCCCCATGCCCCATAGTCTGTCCTGGCTTTGCCACAAATGCACCCCAGGGGTGGGGGGTAGAGGTGGGTGTCCACTCGGTGATCCCACCCTCGTCCCTAGACGCCAGTGTCCCAGGAAAAGGGGAGCTTCAGGGATGGGGAGGAGGGAGCACCACAGAGACCCTAGCCTGGAGCAGTGGGAGCCACACAGCCTTGCATCTGCATCCTTTCTCTCCCTGGTGGGAACCTGGTGCCTTTAGTCAGAGGTGGGGAGCAGCACCCCACACCTGCCTTCTTAGGTCTTTTCCATTTTGCTGGGGAGGGAGTTGTTGGATACAGAAAATAGCCCCCCTTGCTGTGTGAGCCCTTGTCTTCTGTGCTCAGTCACCCTTTCACCTGAGGACATTCCCAGAAGAGCCCACTAGAGAGGTGAGGGCATTGGGGATAGATAGAAGGTGGGTATTTGGGAGAAAAACACACCCCCTCTGACACACATACAACCAGCCTGTACCCCCAACCCCAGCTGTCAACAGTTCTGACTGGAAGATCACATATCTCAGCTCTGCCAGCTTCTGGTAGTGCTCCCAGTCCATCTGGTCTCCTAGTCCTCCCCAAGAATCTGCCAAGTCGCCCAGAAGTATGTAGGCTGGAAGCAGGGAGTCCATCCATGTATATAGCCTTTAGGTCCCCATCAAAGTCCCCAACAACACCCCCACCCCAGGTCAGACACCTCTCTGCTGGCACCATGATCCCCTGCTTTGTTTTCTGTCCAAACTCTGAGGAACCACGTGTCTTGGGACTCCTTCACCCAGAGTCCTAGCCTAGAGTTTTGGTGAATGGGGAGTCAATGCTGGCTGTTCCCAAGGGGAAGGGTCTGTCCCTGGACAAAGGGGGAGGCTGGGTGATTCTGCATTATTAGAGCATTGTTCTCCTTGGGTGGTTGCCCCTGGTTCTGACAAGGGAACCCCAGTGCTTGAGCTGGTACAATGCCCAGATGAGAAACCAACAAATGCAGAAGAGGCACTGCTCTGAGTCCATGTGTTTAGGTGTGTATGAGAGAGAGAGAGAGAGAGAGAGAGAGAGAGAGAGAGAGAGAGAGAGAGAGAGAGATCATCTTTCTCATTGTACAATCAGCATGTCTAAAAAGAGCAAAAGCAGTTTTTTTGGGGGGGTCCAGTTGTGGGGTTTGAACTCTGGACCTGGGTGCTGTCCCTCAGCACTTGTGCTCAAGGCTAGCATTCTACCACTTGAGCCATAGCACCACTTCCGGCTTTTTTATTTTTGCTTATGTGGTGCTGAGGAATCGAACCCAGGACCTCCTGCATGCAAGGCAAAGGCTCTACCACTGAGCCACCTTCCCACCCCAAGCAAAACTATTTTATTTGTGTGTATGTGTGTATTTGTTGTCCTTTTTTCATTAATGCCCAGTATGAGCCCAGCTACAATTTTTGTTTTCTCTTTCACCGTTTCATGGCTCCTCTAGAGAAGGTTTCAGTAGATGTTCCTTCCCACCACTTTCTTCCACTTTCCTGCAGCCCACAGTAACTGCTGGGCCTGCATGGGTCTTTCCTAGGAAGCCTGTGTGAACCGCAGACCAGCGTGGACACCTGCCCTTCTGTCTTTAGCCAGAAGGCTCATGAGGCTACTGTGACCACAGCCGCACTCTTTCAGCCAGACAGTCTGCTCTCATGTGTATAGTTGGAGCTAATTCAAAGTTGGGAATGTGTCTGTCAAACATAATTAGGGAACAAGATAGGGAGAGTAGGGCAGGGGCTGTGAAGTTAGGAGGGTCTGGGAAGTGATAAACAGTGTGACATGGCAGATGGTTTACCACGACCAAGGATGAGAGGGAATCTTACCCAGGACATTGATGGTGTATGTGGGCATCTGAGCAGGGGGCTCCGGGCCCCCAGTGGTGGCATGGATTTCCTCCCAGGGCAGTGCACGGGTTGGCAATCCTCCCTGGAGTCCTGCAGACTCCAATCTGTGTCCCTCCTGGGCTGTTTCTAGCTGGGCAATGGTAGGCAAGTGTGTTCCCCCTGCTGGAGCCTGCTTGGGATCAGGACATGGCAGTTACCTGAGGCTGTCTGAATGCCATTTTCTGTAACCTGCTGTAGGCTGTCTGGAAGGAAAAGGGGACTACTGATTTTGGAACCCATTAAGTTTGATTGGGACAAGTGAAATGCCAGCTTTCCCAGGGTTTTTTCTTGAAGCTGGCAATTGCTACTAATGCTTGGGATCCTGGGTCAAATTAGATGGACCATTTCAGCCACCAAACAATGACGTTCAAAGAGGCACAGGCAGAGTTCTCAAGCCAGATGGTTTCCTGCTACGAACACCGTGCCTTGACTGCCTTTCTCCAACAGCTGCTGATTCTCCTCCAGCTCTCTCTAGGGTAACCACCACAGTTGAGGATGTGTCTTGGGGGACAGAGATTGTGACCTCGCCATCTGCAGCCTGCCAGCTGTGAGCAGAGACAATTCCCAGCACCTGCATAGGAATCTGGGAGATTCAGAGACCCGGGATGCCTCAAGGATCCTTTCTCTGCAATATGAAACTTGGGGGCCGGATATAGTGGACCATCCTCTCTGCCCCAGGGAGTGGAGAAGAGGCCTCTTGAGCCTGGTGTTCACCTCACAGCAACCTTGTTCACAACTGAGTGGGGAATGGAGTGCCACAGAGCTGGTCAGTGGCTGGACAGAGATCTTGGAGAAGATAGGCATCCCAGAGGCCCTGGAATCCAGTGAAGACATCATGGCTCACGTCCTTGGAACCAAAACATTTAAGTACAGTGGCACCAGGAGGGTGGGAAGAGGGAGGAGGGAGAACTGTTGGAGAGCTACATCAGACTTTGCCCCTACCCAGGATGCTTACTTGAATTGGTTGGGACTTTGCAGTAGTAATGTCATAGACAGATGATCATTTATTTACCTAACAAACCGTTACAGTGTGTGCCAAGTCGGGGGCGTGAGGGGGGGCATACATGATGAAAGGTTCCAGTACTGGTTCCACAGCACATGAAGAAATCTTGGCTTGAGCTGGATACCATTGCCTCACTCCTGTCATCCTAACTACTTAGGAGGCTGAGATGGGAGTATTGAGGCCTAAGGCCCATGCAGGAAAGCCTGTAAGACTCTTACCTCCAACTAACTACCAAAAAGAAAATGCCAGAAGTGGATAAGTGGCTCAAGCCATAGACTGTTGGCCTTGAGTAGAAAGGCTCAGGGACAGCACCCAGACTCTGATTTCAAGGCCTAGGAGTGACACAAAGAGAGGAAAGAGAAAGAGAGGAGGGGAGGATGGAGGGAAAAAAGGAGGAAAGGAAGGAAGTAGGGATAATGCAGGCCTTGGTTAGGAGTCTCTGGATCAAGGGAGCCAACAATCTCTGTGAGGACAGTTTCAGAGCCTAAAGCCAGTATGTAGGAACAAGCCTCTGTCCCCTCAGCAATTTCATGACCTCCAGAATCTGAGTGGTCGCATACTGCAGAGGGAAACAGCCTCGGGTAGACCCTAGGGCTCAGGGTAGGTCACGGAGTTTCAATCTCCCCTGGCTCACCGAAGTTATTTTCTGGTCAGATAAGAAGAAAGTGTCCAAAGGCTAGGGAGGATAGCTTCAGGGCAGGACCAGAGGGGTCGGCAAGAGATAAGCAGGAAGATGAAGAGGGAGGATGATCCCAGATCAGGTGTGTCAGGCCATTGAAGCCATGACCTCACCTGACAACCTAGACCATCAGTGATAGAGCCTTCAACCCAGCCACATGCCTATTAAAAGTCCTGGCACTCTGGGTTCACCATTGACGACCTCGCTGTGGTTCACTGCAGGATGCCTGTGCAGTACATCCTTGGGGACTGGGACTTTTGCTGAAGATGACACCCCCAGTGTTCATTCCTGGACCAGAGACAAAGGTAACCAGGCCACTGGCACAGGACAGCCAGGGAATGAGGGCAGGAGTCAGACGCATGTTGCTCTGAGATTTCCTCTAGGGGACTCTAGGGCCCTGTGACTGCCATTCTCAGAGGTAGAGGTGGGTCTCCTTCCTGGCTCAGACTTTAGTCTAGATGCCAGATGTGGGATTTAGAGAGGGCAGACTGAAGGTCAAGGCTTGTGGGAACACCAGAGGCACTGGGCTCTGAGCTGGGTTGTTTCTTTGAGGATACTCACAACCCAGGATCATTCCTGAGATGGATCAGCCCTTTCTCCTTCCCGAGATAGAGGGACCAATAGCCCTCCAGTCTGCATCCCTTGGCTGAGAATTCATTCAATCCAATATCCTTTGGTTGGATAACTAGATCTCACCTGACTGTCCAGTGTCAGGGCAGCCATAACCTGGAAAGAACATGAGACTCTACTCTCCATGGAAGCACCAAAAAGCTAGAAGTGGAGCTGTGGCTCAAGTGGTAGAGCACCAGCCTTGAGCAATATAACTCAGAGAGACAGCTCTCAGATCTTCAGTTC
The DNA here is from genome assembly GCF_024711535.1 of Dipodomys merriami. Lineage (NCBI taxonomy): Eukaryota > Metazoa > Chordata > Mammalia > Rodentia > Heteromyidae > Dipodomys > Dipodomys merriami. The sequence goes on along the minus strand of NW_027206044.1, from coordinate 662,793 downwards.
AAGCCCACACAAAGAAATGGCCCTGTCTTGTTGTCCACAGATTGTCCAGGCCTTGAGACCCTTCTCACGGAGTGTGATACAACACCTGCCCCTGGGTGGTGTATCAGGGCCTTCTGAAATCTGTTGGTGGAATCCAGGCCTTCCCCTTCATGCATTTTCAACCCACACTGGCTGGCAGGCAGAGCCTGACAAGGCTGGCAGCCTGCACACTGGAGAGGCTCCAGCTCTGCCAAGGTGATTGGAAAGGGCTTCTTAGAAACAGCACTTGTAAAGGGTGTCTTGCTTAACAAGGAGCATCTGAAGGAAGCACAGAGTGCAAAGGTGCTGCAGATGATGGACAATGTAGCAGAGCGTGTTCATTTCCAGCCAGGGCTGCTGGTAAGAGACTTGGTATAGATGTGCGAGACTGTCCCAAGAAAGGCCTGAGGGGTCAGAGAAGAACAGCTATCTAGGGCTCGGATTACGTCTTAGAGGTAGAGCGCTCGCCTAGCACACAGGAAAGCATGGGTTCGATTCTTAGGTCCTGCATACACAGTAAAACCTGGAAGTGGCTCAGGTGAAAGAGCACTGCCCTGGAGATGAAGAAAGTCAGGGACAGTGCCGGTCCATGAGGTCAGGCCCCAGGGCTGTCACCATAAAACAATTCTCCCAGGGACCTTGGTGACAGTTGGATGGCTATGCCCTGAAGCTCTCAGTAGATCCATCCGTGCTTTGTGTCTCCTTTGACAGACGGGACCTGGACACTCCTTCTGCCCTGGGCACCCCTGGGCCTGGTTATCAGGAATCCATCCAATGTCTTCCACTGGGACGTGGAGCAGCTGGCCCCAGAAGTCCTCAGGTATCAGTTGGGTGGGGCAGGGGAACATAGGGCAGGCCCCAGAATTCCTCCTGGGTCTGATCTGCCCTGGAAGACCAGGCAATCCAGAGGAGGCAGATAGGAGCTTAGAGGGGGTTAGTGATGTGGAGGGGGCTTTTTAATCCCCATGGCCCCACCCAGATTCTAGCAATCCTTTGCTGTCCCTGATTGAGGTAGAGGGGTGTCTAGGTGGTAGTGTCTAGAAAAGGACTAGGTGGAAATTCTGAAGGACTAGACACCTTAAGCTATGAGCCGATGGCTCATGCCTGTCATCCCACACCTGTCATCCTGACCACTAGGGAGGCTGAGATCCAGCGGATCTCATTTCCCAGCCCAGGCAGGAAAGTCCCACCAGAGCCTCATCTCCAATCTCCACCGGAAGTGGCACTGTGGCTCAAGTGGTAGAGCACTGGCTTTGAGGAAAATTAGACATCAGTGACAGTACCCAAGCCCTGAGTTCAAGCCCCTCAACCAAAAAACAAAAACAAAAACAAAAACAAAATCCAAACAAGAAAGAAAGAGACCCCTTCCTTGCTTGCAAGAGATAGTGAAGTAGTAGGGTTGCTGTGGTTGTGAGACTAGGTGCTGGCCTCACTGTACAGACATTTCTAATAACTCCCCAGGCTTACCCCAGTGTGAAGCCATAGCAGGGTGGGTGGTGCCTTACCAAGAACTCCAGAGGTCATGGCCTGTGGCAGGCAGGGAGTGGGTGAATGGGAGCAGCGGTGGGATGGTAGTGTCAATTATATGCTCTCCATCCATGGAAGAATGGTTTTGAATGCTGGTGACCAAGTCTGAAGTGTAGGATTACATTTGGTTTGTGTCTTGATCAGTTGGGTTTTCCCTTGGTATAAGGTGGCTGCAGACGAGGCTACAATGCTTGATGAGAAATGTATTCCTTATCTGGCCCATGTAACTGTAACCCCTCTGTACAGTATTTTCACAATAAAAAAAAAGAAAGAAAAGAGCTGAAGATAAAAAAAAAAGTTGGGTGTAGCCTGGTGCTGCCAGTGGTTCATACCTGTCATCCTAGCTACTCAGGAGGCTGAGATCTGAAGGTCACTGTTTAAAGCCAGCTTGGGCAGGAACGTCTGTTAGACTTTACCTCCAATGAACCACCAGAAAATTGGATGTGGTGCTGTGGCTCCAGTAGTAGTGCGCACACCTTCATAAGAAGACCTGAGGTCCTGATGGCAGGCCCAATGTTCAAATCCCATAACCTACAATCAAATAAAATGTAGCTGAATTTTTTGCATAACTGTGTACAGTAGAAATGCCATGATGTGTTGTGAACCATTGCACACATGTGAGGGGCTCTGAGTTTTGTCTACATTGGCTCTGATGATGGTAGTGCCATCTTCTCTGGGGTGGAATATTCAGGGTGCTCAGGGACTGCTGAGGGTTTGGGCTACCAGTGTGTGTGACTGTGTGTTTGTGTGTCTTTTGTCTGTGTGTGTCTGTGTCTGTGAGTTTGGATGTAGAAGACGTGGGCCTTGAACTCAGGGTCTAGGTGAAGTTTCTATCCTTCTGTGCTCAAAGCTAGTGCTCTAACACTTGAGCTGCAGCTCCATTTCTGGCTATTTGGTGGTTCATTGGAGATAGAAGCCTCATAGACATTTCTGTGCTGGCTGGCTTTGACCTCAGCCTCCTGAGTAGCTAGGATGACAGGTGTGAGACACCAGTGCCATATTTGTGTGTGTGTGTGTGTGTGTGTGTGTGTGTGTGTGTGTGTGTGTGTTTTCCTCATCTTTCTCTATCCCCTTCCTGGGTGCCTGTCTGCCTCTTTCTGACCTGGGATGGTGCCCCTCCTCCACACCGACCTTGCCTTTAGCATCCTATCAGGGTCTACAATGAGTCCTAAATGGCCAGAGACCTGAGTTCAAGCTTTTCTTTGGGGCCAAAGTCCAGCTGTCCAAATCTTTGGCCACCTGCAGGGGATTCTGGGTCAGCCAAGCCAGCTGCAATAGAGTCTTGCCTATCTCTGGGTGGGGAACTCAGACATAGGATGTCCTGCCCTTTTCCTCAGCTAGACCTCTGGCTGCATGTTCCTCTCAGCAGGCTGGCAGTGGAGTGGGGGAAGGGGATTGCAGGTGGCTCTGACCAACTCTGGCTTGATAGTGGACTGAAGGCCACCCAAGCAAGGAGGATTTTGGGCTGCATTGGACGTGAGGCCAAGGTGGCTTGGAAATACCTGTTGGTGTCTAGGAAATGTCCACATACTTTATCACAGGCAAGTCTATCTTCCAGCCCCAGCTGGGCCTCTCCAATTCTTCTAGAGAATTCTGGATGCCCAGAATACAGAGGCACACACTTTAGATTCCAGGGCCAGGGAATTGGGGGAGGAGAGACTGGTATGGCCAATACCTCAATGTTTTGGGGCTTTAGCCTTGACCTGGGTATGCCCCCTTGTGTGCATTCACTTCTTAACCCAGAGCTGGCCAGAAACAGGCCACTTGTGGTGGTGCTGTAGAAGTGGCCGGAGTGGAAGTGAGACCTAGGATGACCAACATCTGGATTTATGGCCTAATGGGGAGAGGGGCAAAAGGTATCTTTAAAAAAAATCTCTTAGAGCTGGAACTCAGGGCCTAAGCACTGAGCTTCCTTTGCTGAAATCTAACACTCTACCATTTAACCACAGCTCACATTTCATCTTTTTTAGTAGTTTAGTGGAGATAAGAGTCTCACGAACTTTCCTGCCTGGGCTGGCTTCAAACTGCCATCTTAAGAACTCAGCCTCTTGAGTAGCTACGATTGCTGGTATGAGCCACTGGCTAAGAATGTTAGTGTGTGTGTGTGTGTGTTTGTGTATGTGTGTAGGCCAGGGGGTGAGATGAGATGGAAGAGCTCTGGACTAAAGGAGGTACTGCTTTGTCTTGGAGCACTTGATCAATTCCAATTATAATTAATTCCAATTATATTTGGCCCATGCCAATCACAAAGACAACATGCAATGCCTCTCCTTGTTGGCCATGAGCGCTGTCCCTGAGCTCTTTTCCTCAAGGCTTGCACTCTACCACTTGAGCCACAATGCCACTTTTGTTTTCTGATGTTTCATGGAGGCTAAGAGTCTCACACACTGTCCTGCCCAGACTAGCTTGGCACCGTGATCCTCCAGATCTCAGCTTCCTGAGTAGCTAGGTTGACAGGCATGAGCCACCAGTGCCCAGTATGTGATGCCTTTTGAAGGCATCTTGGAAAGTTTGTAAAGGATCCCAACGGGCCTGGATAGACCATGACACAATCAAGGAGCAGGGATGGGGGAAGGTTGACCTTCTAACCATTCTGTTCTCCCAAAATTAAAGATGTCAGGTGCTGTTGTCTGCATCAAAAACCTAGGCCAGCAGACACCAGGCTTAGTGGGGGAAAAGTAGAGAATACCCAAAGATCGCAGTGTAGAAATCTCTGATTTTGCATGCATGTGGTGTGTGTGTGTGTGTGTGTGTGTGTGTGTGTGTGTGTGTGTGTGTGTGTGTGTGTGTGTGTGTGTGTGTGTGAACTCAGGGCCTAGGCTCTATCCCTGAGTTTTCCTGCTCAAGGCTAGTGCTGTGCCACTTGAGCCACAGCCCCACTTGATTGTTAATTGTAGGTGAGAGTCTAAAGGACTTTTCTGTCCAGGGTGGCTTTGAAGCATGATGGGGGCCCTAGGGAAGCAAGAGTAAACACAACTCGCAGATACAATCCCTATGGTGGGGCACTCCTGCCGCCTGTTGGCCATACGCGGAACATGTGACCCGGTGCCATCATCCTCTAGAGTTCAATTTGGGGAAGTGACCAGAGCCAAGCTGACTTTTGCTCACTCTGCTGATGCCAGAGCAGGTCTTTTCCACCATAGGCCAAGAGAGCTCCAGGAGGTCCGGCTTTCCAGGGACACAAGGAAGGGAGAGGTCAGCTCCAGGCTGAGCTAAGAGCCTTTGCCCACAGATACCCCAATTGGCCTTATTTTTCACCATAAGACCTGTGAAAGAACAAACCCAAAAAAGCAAAATTGGATCTGTGCCTCCAAGTGGTAGAGCTCTAGCATTGAACCAAAGAGCTCAGGGACAGGGCCCGCAAGCTTTGAATTCAAGACCTCCATCTGACCTTCCCCCATAAAACATAGGTTGTCTGAATGTGAACTAGTAGGGTTTGTGAAGTGTTTCTGAAGAATGGTGATACTGAAGAAAGCACCCTAATTCTAATGATAGCTGAACTTGTGACATACAGCTATGTGCTGAGTCCTTCACAGGGAGCTATTTGCTGGGTCCTTCCCTCATGGGAGTTTTGTGCTGAGTTCTCAAAAAGGTGCTGTTTGCTGAGTCATCGCAAAGCATGCTATGTGCTGAGTCCCTGAGAAAAGTGCTGCTATGTGCTGAGCCCTTGAGAAGAGAGGGATGAGGTGAGTTTTTGAGTGCTGTGTGCTGAGTCCTTTACACAGGGTGCTGTGTACTGTCCTTCAAATGGTACTGTGTGCTGAGTGCTTCCACAGTGTGGTATGTGCTGAGGTCCTACAAAATTGTTCTATGTGCTGAGTTTTTCAAAGGGTGCTGTGCACTGGGTGTTTTACACAGGGTGCTTCATACTCAGCCCTTCAAAGGGTGCTATGTGGAGTCTTATAGGGTGCTATGTGATGAGTCCCTGGGAAAAAGTGTTATGTGCTGGTTTTTCAAAGCATGCCATGCACTGAGTCCTTTACACTGCAGGCTATGGACTCCCTCCTTCAAAGGGTGCTGTGTGCTGAGTACTCTACCCAGCGTACTACATGCTGTGTCCTTCAAAGGGATCTGTGTGCTGAGTCCTTTACACAGAGTGCTTTGTGCTGTTTTTGGAAGTGCGCTGTGTGCTGAGTCATCCCAAAGGGTGCTATATTCTGAGTCCTTGAGTGGTAGTTATCCTCAACAATCACACAGACACAAACACAAACACACATACACACACGAGTGTCACCATGCACCTGCTTGGTGTGTGGAGTGAAAGGAATGGAGGAGAGTGCCCTCCAGGGGTGGGGCTGAGGGGAGATTCAATCCCCAGTGCAGGTACTGGGAGGGGGGGAGTGAGAGTGCTGAGCTAAGGCTGCAATTGCCATGGTCTGGAAGCCTTAGGGCCTAGTCAGGGCTGCAGTTGTGGCTAGCGGTGGGGGGCGGGGCCCAGGGGAGTAGGGGGCGGGGCTCATGGGCACAATTTGGTGGCAGCAATGGCCAGGGGCCCAAGGGAGCAGGGGCCTGTGTGCATCAGGGCAGCGTGGCCCAGGAGAGGAGTGTGGGGCTGAGAGAGAGCAGAGAGAAGAGCGAGCAGGAGCACAAGTGAAGTAGGACCTGAGAGGAGACTCGAGCTGGGACAGCTTCTTTACAGGTTTTGTTTTTGTTTTAGGGATTTAAGAAAAAAAAAAACAAAACTTGGCTCCAACCTGCCCAGTTCTTGGAATGAAAAAAAAATCCTCTTGGTCCCGCTCCCCTTAATAACTTAACCCACCTTCATTGTTCTGTTAAGGACTGACAAACTAAACAGTTAGCCAGTAATCCTGCTCAGGCTGGCATGCTGAAACATCCTGAATTTACTATAAACTCCACCTTTTTCACATGCTTATGTTAAACTACACTAAACTCCTTTGTGTATTTTTACCTTAAGCTCTGCTTTACCATTGAATTCTCGAGTCATTTAAACCAAAAAGTGATAGGCTGGTTTAAACAGCCATTATGTGACAAAGTGTAACCTCACTGGCCACCTGGGTGTGGTCTGGTATGACTGTGCAATCTTTTGGGTGTGTGAAAATCTCATTGGTCACCTACCTGACCAGGCTTCACCTTGTGATTTTTGCCTTTAAAAACCTAAGCACATGGTCCGCTTGGGGTCGCAGTATCAGCTCCTGAGCCTGTGCTGCGGCCCTGGCCGGTCAGTGTAGGAACCTTCTAAATAAAGTTGCTTCTTTAATAACAACTTTGTTGCGGTGGGCTCTGTAACTCCAGACGACTAGGTGGGCTTGCCTGACTGAGTAGGGGGTCTTCCTACTGTAAGGTCCACTCCTGGATGGCTAGCAGACTCCACCCTCCTTGCAGCAAAGTCTCCACCCAGTACCTGCGTTACCTAGGCAACTGGGACACCTGGAAGAGGTCACATCTGCATCTGCTGAGGTCACATCTGAATTTGATGTGGCCACACCTTTCCCCCCATACCCTAGATAAGGCCTAGCGCAGGCCCAGGCTCTCTCTCTGTTCCTTTCTAGCTCTCTGCTCTCTCTGCTTTCTCTCTCTTTTCTAGCTCTTTTCTCTCTCTTTCCTTTCTTTCCTCTTTCCTTTCCCAGCCACGTGGAGTGCCAACCTTGCCTGGTCCCAGCAGGTCTACTGAATAAACCTACCCCTTACCTGAATACCACGTGAGTGCTGCTGTTCTTACTCAGCTACTTCCTTTTAAAAACCTAACACCTACTACACAAGCACCAGTGAAAATGGCTTCAGTGGCTGGCAGCTGCTCCGATCATAGTGTGGGTCCTGGCCCGGAAGTGCAGAGCATGCGGCGGCGAGGCAGCTATGGCTGCTGAGGTGGAGGCAGCAGTGGCGGCTGACACAGGGGAGGAGGCCGCTGAGGCGGCAGCGGCTGAGAAGGATCAGAGGCTGCGCGCAGCCCCGCCATGCGCCCGCAGACACCCATGCCCCCTCTCAGCAGCGCTGCTTTTCAAACATGGCACTGCCAGCTCTGAACCAAAGAGCCGCTTGCAGTCACCTGGTGGAGATGGCGCGCCCCTGGCATGCTTGTGGTCCTGGCCCCGGGTCCTCAGATGCCAGGTGCGCACCCGATCACAGCCTAAAGCTTCTTCCAGCAACACATGTGAGTGGCTGCCCTGCGGGCCAGAACCCCACGACCCCACTCCCTGCGATCCCCCCACTCTATCCAACCCCCCACCCCAGCGGAGCCAGAACCCCGCCTCTTGCTTCCCCTTTCCCATCATGCATGCACCTCCCCCATGCGCCACAGTCTGCCCTGGCTCTGCCACAAATGCACGCCAGGGGTGGGGGGTAGAGGTGGGTGTTCACCCGGGGATCCCACCCTCATCCCTAGCGGTTAGTGTCCCAGGAAAAGGGGATCTTCAGGGATGGGTGAGGAGGGGTCACCATAGATCCTCTAGCCTGGAGCAGTGGGAGCCACACAGCCTTGCATCTGCATCCTTTCTCTCAGGTGAAAACCTGGTGGCTTTCATCAGAGATGGGGAGCAGCACCCAACACCTGCCTTCTTAGGTCTTTTCCTTTTTGCTGGGGAGGGAGGTGTTGGATACAGAAGATAGCCTCCCCTTGCTGTGTGAGCCCTTGTTTTCTGTGCTCAGTCACCCTTTCACCTGAGGACATTCCCAGAAGAGCCCACTAGAGAGGTGAGGGCACTGGGGTCAGATAGAATGTGGGTATATGGGAGAAAAACACACCCCCTTCTGACACACATACAACCTCCTGTACCCCCAACCCTAGCTGTCAACCGTTCTGACTGGGTGATCACATTTCCCAGTTCTGCCAGCTTCTGGTAGTGCTCCCAGTCCATCTAGTCTCCTTGTACTACCCAAGAATCTGCCAAGTCGCCCAGAAGTATGTAGGCTGGAAGTAGGGAGTCCATCCATGTATATAGCCTTTAGGACCTCATCAAAGTCCCCAACAACGCCCCCACCCCAGGTCAGACACCTCTCTGGAGGCACCATGACCCCCTGCTTTGTTTTCTGTCCAGGCTCTGAGGAGCCACGTGTCTCCGGACTCCTTCACCCAGAGTCCTAGCCTAGGGTTTTGGTGAATGGGGAGTCAAGGCTGGTTGTTCCCAAGGGGAAGGGTCTGTCCCTGGAGAAAGGGGGAGGCAGGGTGGCTCTGCATTATTAGAGCATTGTTCCCCTTGGGTGGTTGTCCCTGGTTCTGACAAGGGAACCCCCGTGCTTGAGCTGGTACGTTGCCTAGATGAAAAACCAACAAATTCAGGAGAGGCACTGCTTTGAGTCTGTGTTTAGGTGTGTATAAGAGAGAGAGAGAGAGAGATCATCTTTCTCATTGTGCAGTCAGCATGTCTAAAAAGAGTACAATAATTTTTTTGGGGGGGGTCTGGTTGTGGGGTCTGAACTCTGGGCCTGTGAGCTGTCTCTCAGCTCTTGAGCTCAAGGCTAGCACTCTAGCACTTGAGCCACAGCGCCACTTCTGACTTTTTTCTTTTTGCTTATGTGGTGCTGAGGATTCGAACCCAGGGCCTTGTGCATGCAAGGAAAGCACTCTACCACTGAGCCACCTTCCTAGCCCGAACAAAAACATTTTATTTGGGTGCATGTGTGTACTTGTTGTTCTTTTTTCATTAATGCCCAGTATGAGCCCAGCCACAGTTTTTGTTTTCTCTTTCACAGTGTCATGGCTCCTTTAGAGAAGGTTTCATTAGATGTTCCTTCCCACCACTTTCTTCCTCTTTCCTTCAGGCCAAAGTAGCTGTTGGGCCTGCGTGGGTCTCTCCTAGGAGGCCTGTGTGAACCGCAGACCAGAGTGGACACCTGCCCTTCTGTCTTTAGCCAGAAGGCTCATGAGGTTACTATGATCACAGCTGCATTCTTGCAGCTAGACAGTCTGCTCTCATGTGTATAGTTGGAGCTAATTCAAAGTTGGGAATGTGTCTGCCCAACATAATTAGGGAACGCGATGCAATAGGGAGTGTAGGGCAGGGGCTGTGAAGTTAGGAGGGTCTGGGAATTGATGAATGGTGTGACATGGCAGATGGTTCACCACGACCGAGGATGAGAGGGGAATCTTACACAGGGCATTGATGGTGTCCAAGGGCATCTTAGCAGGGAGCTGCAGGTACCAATTGTTGCCATGGATTTCCTCCCAGGGCAGTGCACTGGTGGGCAGTCTTCCCTGGAGTCCTGCAGACTCCAATCTGTGTCCCTCCTGAGGTATTTCCAGCTGGGCAATGGTAGGCAAGTGTGTTCCCCCTGCTGGACCCTGCGTGGGATCAGGACATGCAGTTAGCTAAGGCTGTCTGAATGCATTTTCTGTAACCTGCTGTAGGCTGTCTGGAAGGAAGAGGGGACTACTGATTTTTGGAACCCATTAAGTTTGATTGGGACAAGTGAAATGCCAGCTTTTCGAGGGTTTTTTCTTGAAGCTGGCAATTTCAACTAATGCCTGGGATTCTGGGTCAAATTAGATGGACCATTTCAGCCACCAAACAATGACTTTCAAAGCGGCACAAGCAGATTTCCCAAGCCAGAAGGTTTCCTGCAATGAACGTCGTGCCTTGACTGCCTTTCTCCTGCAGCTGCTGATTCTCCACCGGCTCTCTCTAGGGTGACAACCACAGATGAGGAATTCTTGGGGAGCAGAGATTGTGACCTCGCCATCTGCAGCCTGCCAGCTGTGAGCAGAGACTATTCCCAGCACCTGCACTGGAATCTGGGAGATTCAGAAACCTGGAATGCCTCATGGTTCCTTTCTCTGCAACATGAAACTTGGGGGCCAGATATAGTGGACCATCCTGTCTGCCCCAGGGAGTGGAGAGGAGGCCCCTTGAGCTTGGCGTTCACCTCACATCAACCTTGTTCACAGCTGAGTGGGGACTGGAGTGCCACAGAGCTAGTCAGTGGCTGGACAGAGATCTTGGAGAAGATAGGCATCCCAGAGGCCCTGGAATCCAGTGAAGACATCATGGCTCACGTCCGTGGAACCAAAACAGTTAAGTGCAGTGGCACCAGGAGGGTGGGAAGAGGGAGGAGGGAGAACTGTTGGAGAGCTACATCAGGATTTGCCCCTACCCAGGATGCTTACCTGAATTAGGGACTTTGCTGTAATATTGTCATAGACAGATGCTCTTTTATTTATGCAAAAAATGATTACAGTGTGTGCCAAGCCCGGGGGGGGGGAGGGGGGCGGGGCATAAACGATGAAAGGTTCCAGTGCTGGATCCACAGCACATGAAGAAATCTTGGTTTGAGTTGGATACCATTGCTTCACTCCTGTCATCCTAGCTACTTAGGAGGCTGAGATGGGAGGATTGAGGCTTAAGTCCCATGCAGGAAAGCCTGTAAGACTCTTATCTCCAACTAACTGCCAAAAAGAAAATGCCAGAAGTGGATGAGTGGCTTAAGCCATAGACTGTTGGCCTTGAGTAAAAAGGTTCAGGGACAGCACCCAGTCTCTGATTTTAAGGCCCAGGAAAGACACAAAGAGAGGACAGAGAAAGAGTGGAGGGAAGGGTGCAGGGAGAAAAGAAGGAAAGGAAGGAAGAAGGGATCATGCAGGCCTTGGTTTGGAGTTCCTGGATCAAGGGAGCCAACAATTCACAATCTCTGTGGGGACAGGTTCAGAGCCTAAAGCCAGTGTGGAGGAGCAAGCCACTGTCCCCTCAGCAACTTCATGACATCCAGGATCTGAGTGGTTTGCTTACTGCAGAGGGAAACAGCCTGGGGTAGTCCCTAGGGCTCAAGGTAAGTCACCGAGTTTCAATCTCCCCTGGCTCACCGAGTTTATTTTCTGGTCAGAAAAGAAGAAAGTGTCCAAAGGCTTGGGAGAATAGGGAGAGGGAATGTCCAGAGGGGTGTGGCAAGGGATAAGCAGGAATATGAAGAGGGAGAATGATCCCAGATCAGGTGTGTCAGGCCATTGAAGCCATGACCTCACCTTACAATCTAGACCATCAGTGATAGAGCCTTCAACCCAGCCACATGGCTATTAAAAGTCCTGGCACTCTGGGTTCACCCTTGACATCCTCACTGTCATCCACTGCAGGATACCTGTGCAGTACGTCCTTGGGGACTGGGACTTTTGCTGGCTCAATCTGAAGATGACACCCCCAGTATTCATTCCTCAAACAAAGACAGGAAACCAGGCCACTGGCACAGGACAGTCAGGAAATGAGGGAAAGAGTCAGATGCATGTTGCTCTGAGACTTCATCTAAGGGACTCTAGGGCCCCATAACTGCCATTCTCAGAGGTAGAGGTGGGTCTCCTTGCTGACTCAGCCTTTAGTATAGATGGCAGATGTGGGATTTAGAGAGGGTGGACTGAAGGTCGAGGCTTGTGGGAACACCAGAGGCACTGGGCTCTGAGCTGGGTTGTTTCTTTGAGGATACTCACAACCCAGGATCATTCCTGAGATGGATCAGCCCTTTTCCCCTTCCTGAAAGAGAGGGACCTAGAGCCTGCCAGTCTGCATCCCTTGGCTGTGAAATTCATTCATTCCAATAGCCTTTGGTTGCATAACTAGATCTCACCTGACTGCTCGGTGTCAAGGCAGGACAGTGAGAGATCTTGAGTCCTTGATGAGGTCACGGGATCCTCAGTTTGAGATTGTACTTGAATGTCCTGACTTGGTGCATGGTCAGTCCCATCTAAGACTGCCATGACCTAGGACATAGAATCTAGAGAATCAGAGCAGGACGGGGTCTATTCTGAGAGTCTTTAGTATTATGTGTGAGCTTTGAGCTCCCGTGTGCTCACCTGCTTCCCTTTCTTGGGTGGGTTTAGGCTAGAAAAAGTTTAAAACTAGGGCCTGGTTCCCATCCCTTGTTTTATGCTCAAAGCTAGCATTCTACCATTTGAGCCACAGCTCCACTTGCAAGGTTTTTGGGTGTTTAATTGGAGATAACAGTTCTCAATGATTTTGCTGCCAAGGGTGGCATTCAACTGCAGTCCACAGATCTCAGTCTCCTGAGGGGATAGGATGACAGGCATAGAAAAGGATCTTTGGCCGGGTGCCAGTGGCTCATGGCTGTCATCCTAAGTACTCAGGAGCTGAATCTTAGGATCACGTGTGAAAGCCAACTTGGGCAGGAAAGACTCTCAGACTCTTCTCTCCAATAAAGCACCAAAAAACTGGAATGGGTGCTGTGGCTTAAGAAGTACAGTTCTGGAATTGAGCTGAAGAACTCAGGGATAGCACCCAGGTCCAGAGTTCAAGCCCAACAACCAACAAAAAGAAAGAAAGTAAAACATCTTTGCCTGCAAAGGACGGTGGAGGTGTGTTTGTGTGTATGTGTGTGGGGGGAGGTGGGGGCTGATAGACATTTAGGACTCAGCCCAGTCATTGAATTAGACGGATTGTCCAAAACTCTTAGTTCACGGCAGCTGATTCTTGACCACAGGTGAAGCTCTGGGTTGGATGTCGACCATCGGACCTCAGTCTCCTCATGGGACAGTTGTGAGTAAATAAAGGACTAATACAGAGGGATCTCTCGAGCAGGGCCAGGAACAGAGGGAGCCGGTGTCACATACAGTTCTCAACAATTCTGTGAGCATATGACAGGAAGTTGCCAGGAAAGGGCTCAGATTGGGTCTGTTATTAATCATGCAACAGGTATGGGATCATGAAACAAAACATGGCTGTCTTTCATCATTACCCTATCAACATGAGGAAGGAATCCTTCACTCTATTCATTTTTCCAGTTGGGGAAAATGAGTCATGAAGGACCCAGGTGACCTACTCATGATGCCCACCTGACAGGAATCTTGGCCTGATTTCTCTGCCATGCTTCCTAGGAGAGTGGGTGTTATTTAGTCCACTTCTTGTGGTGGGAAGTCCACTTCTTGTCATTTGTGGGGCTTGAATTCTGGATCTGGATGCTGGCCCTGAGCTCCTCAGATAAAGGCTAGTGCTCTACCACATGAGCCACAGCATCACTTCCCATTTTCTGTTAGTTCTTTGAGGATAAGAGTCTCACAGACATTCCTCCAGAGCCAGCTATGAACCAAGATCTTCACATGTCAGCCTCCTGTATAGTTAGGATTATAGGTTTGAGCCACCAGCACCTGGCTTAAGTGTAATTTTGTCCCTCTGTCTCTGTCTCTGTCTCTGTCTCTGCTTCTGTCTCTGTCTCTGTCTCTCTGTCTTTCTGTCTCTGTCTTTGTCTCTGTCTCTGTCTCTGTCTCTGTCTCTGTCTCTCTTTCTCTCTCTCTGTCTCTCTGTCTCTCTGTCTCTCTGTCTCTCTCTCTGTCTCTCTCTCTCTCTCTCTCTCTCTCTCTCTCTCTCTCTCTCTCTCTCTCTCTCTCTCTCTCTCTCTCTCTCTCTCTCAGGAATTGGTGGAATGAGTGTTGGAGGAGGTGGCCCAGCATCCCCATGTGGCTGGAACCCAAGGTGGCCCTCTCATTCTGGAGGTGGGCTGTGGGTCAGGCGCTGTTTTGCTCAGCCTGTTGAAGCAGCTTCATGAGGTAAGCCCCTCTGTGCCCTGGCTAGATCGTGATGGTTATTCATTTTCCATCCCATGAGTCCTTCCCCACATCTCTCAGCTACACCGCTAAAGGAAAGTGGATGAGAAGGTGTCACCTTGTCCCCCTGCCCAGCACAATCCAGAGCCTCTGTCCTATACCACCCACTATCTGACAAAACCTTGGCTATAAGACAATAAAAACACTCTGTGTGTACTACGCTTTGCTGGGGAGTGTTATTTTGCTTAAGGGGGCGGGGTTCAGAGGTAAGACCCCAGACCTGATTCCTCCTGGGGGACATTTGTTCTTGTGACAGAGCCAAGTCAATGCTTTGGATAAGGAAGAAGCTTCCATCAGACTGACCCAGAACAATGCTCAAAGATAGGTAGGTTGTTGAAGTATAAAACCCACTCATGTCTGCTTCCTACTCCCAACAAGGAGGTGTAGAGTGGTGGCCTGGCCCTGGGCCTAAGGGACTATAAATGGATGGTGGCAGTCAGGAGCTCATGGCTCCCACCCATCATCCTGGCTCTTTGGGAGGCTGAGGTCTGATGGTTGTGACTCAGAGTAACGTGGGCAGGAAAGTTCGTGAGAATCTTATCTCCCATAAACCACCTCCCTCCCCAAAACCACACACAAAAAAGCCAGGTGTGGTGCTGAGGCTCAACTGGTAGAGCTCAGCCTTGAACAAAAGAAGCTCAGGGATAACACCCATGCCGTGAATCCAAGCCCTAGGATTAACACAATCATGAAATAAATGAACACTTTACACCTTTTATCTGACTTCCAAGAAAGATGTATTCAGTTTTCTCGCTGGTACATGTAGCCAAAAGTAAGGGGCTCCCTTTCATGTTCCCCTAACCCTCTCCTTCTCTCCTTTATCTGTGCAGGCTTTATCTGTTGCAGGACAGAATTCGGATCACCCCCTGGATGTGACCTTAGGTACCCTCCCTCATTCGCCTCCCTTGGGGTCAGGATCCTGGATGCACTCTCTGCTCGGAGGATGAGGCACCACAGAGATGAGGGTAGGTATCCCCAAACACTCACAGACATACACACACACAAACACCCCTAATCCAACCCAGACTAGCCTTTTCCAAAGACACTTTATCTCCTTGGATTAACTGACCTAGGAGAGGAATTTGATCCCCTGTAATGATTATTTTAACTTGAGTTTGATAGTTGATAGGAGATAAATGGGAGCAAAAAAAAAAACCCAAAAAGCCTTTGGTGCCCATCACCTGGGGTTCGGGCTCATGCCTATCACCCTGGCTACTCGGGAGGCTGAAATCTGAGGATCACAGTTTGAAGCCAGCCATAAGCTGGAAAGCCCGTGAAATTCTACTCTCCATGGAACCACCAAAAAGCCAGAAGTGGAGCTGTGGCTCAAGTGGTAGAGCACCAGCCGTGGGCAATAAAACTCAGAAAGACAGCTCGCAGATCCTCAGTTCAAGCCACAACAAAGAAATGGCCCAGTCTTTTTGTCTACAGCTTGCCCAGGCCTCGAGCCCCCTCTCACGGAGTGTGGTACAACACCTGCCCATTGGTCGTGTATCAAGGTCTTTACAAATGGGGTGGTGGAATCGAAGTCTTCCCCTTCGTGCATTCTCAACCCAAACTGGCTGGAAGGCAGAGCCTGACAAAGCTGGCAGCCTGCACAGCGGAGTGGCTCCAGTTTTTCCAAGATGATTAGAAAGGGCTTCTTGGAGATAGCACTTGAAAAGGAGGTCTTGCTTAACAAGGAGGATCTGAAGGAAGCACAGAGAGCAAAGGTGCTGCACATGATGGGCAACATAGCAGAGCATGTTCATTTCCAGCCAGGGCTGCTGGTGAGAGACTTGGTTTAGATGTGCGAGACTGTCCCAAGACAGGCCTGAGGGGTCACAGAAGAACACCTATCTAGGGTTGGGATTTTGTCTTAGAGGTGGAGGTCTCGCTTAGCACACAGGAAAGCATGGGTTCGATTCCAATGTCCTGCATACACAGAAAAAGCTGGAAGTGGCATGGTAGCTCAGGTGAAAGAGCACAACCCTGGAGACAAAGCAAGTCAGGGACAGTGCCGGTCCATGAGGTCAGGCCCCAGGGCTGTCACCATAAAACAGTTCTCCCAGTGACCTTTGGTGACAGGTGGATGGCTATGCCCTGAAGCTCTTAGTAAATCCATCCGTGCTTTATGTCTCCTCTGACAGAACTGAGCTGGACAGTCCTTCTGCCCTGGGCACCCCTGGGCCCGCTTATCAGCAACCCTCCCAACGTTTTCAACCAGGACATGGAGCAGCTGGCCCCTGATGTCCTCAGGGATTGGTTGGGTGGGGCAGGGGGACACAGGGCAGGCCGCAGAACTCCTTGTGGGTCTGATCTGCCCTGGAAGACCAGGCAATCTGGAGGAGGCAGATGGGAGGATAGAGGGTGTTAGTGATGTGGAGGGGGCCCTTTAATCCCCATGGCTCCACCCAGATTCTAGCATCCCTTTGCTGTCCCTGAGGGAGGTACAGGTGGTAGCTTCTAGAGGAGGACTAGGTGGAAATTCTGAAGGACTAGACATCTTTAGCCATGAGCCAGAGGCTCACACCTGTCATTCCTCACCTGTCATCCAGGACACTAGGGAGGCTAAGATCCAGAGGATCTCATTTCCCAGCTAGGCAGGAAAATCCCTCCATACCCTCATGTCCAATCTCCAACCGGAAGTGGCACTGTGGCTCAAGTGGTACAGTACTGGCCTTGAGGAAAATTAGACATCAGGGACAGTACCCAAGCCCTGAGTTCAAGCCCCTCAACCAAAAAACAAAAACAACAAAAACAAAAACAAAAAAACCAAACAAGAAAGAAAGACACCCCTTCCTTGCTTGCAAGAGATAGTGAAGTAGTAGGGTTGCTGTGGTTGTGAGACTAGGTGCTGGCTTCACTGTACAGACATTTCTAATAACTCCTCAGGTTTACCCCAGTGTGAAGCCATAGCAGGGTGGGTGGTGCCTTACCAAGAACTCCAGAGTTTGTGGCTTGTCGCAGGCAGGGAGTGGGTGAATGGGAGGAGGGGTGGGATGGTAGTGTCAATTATATGCTCTCCATCCATGGAAGAATGGTTTTGGATGCTGGTGGCCAAGTCTGAAGTGCAGGGTTACATGTGTTTTGTGTTTTGATGAGTTGGGTTTTCCCTTGGTATAAGAAGGTGGCTGCAGAGGAGGCTACAATGCTTGATAAGAAATGTACTCCTTATCTTGCCCATGTAATTGTAACCCCTCTGTACAGTATTTTCACAATAAAAAAGAAAGAAAGAAAAGAGCTGAAGAAAAAAAAAGATGGGTGTAGCCGGGCACTGCCAGTGGGTCACAACTCTCATCCTAGCTACTCAGAAGGCTGAGATCTGAGGATCCCTGTTCAAAGCCAGCGTGGGCAGGAAAGTCTGTGAGACTTTTATCTCCAAGGAACCACCAGAAAATTGGATGTGGTGCTGTGGCTCCAGTAGTAGAGTGCACACTTTCATCTGAAGAGCTGAGGGCCTGCTGGCAGGCCCAAACTTCAAACCCCATAACCTACAACCACACAAAAGGTAGCTGAATTTTCTGCATAACTGTGAAATGCCATGATGTGTTGTGAACAATTTCACACATGTGAGAGGCTCTGAGTTTTGTCTACAGTGGCTCTGATGATGGTAGTGCCATCATCTTTGGAGTGGAATATTCATGGTGCTCAGAGACTGCTGAGGCTTTGGGATACCACTGTATGTGTCTGTGTGTTCATTTGTCTTTTGTCTGTGTGTGTCTGTGTCTGTGTGTTTAGATGGAGAAGACCTGGGCCTTGAACTCAGGGCCTAGGTGAAGTTCCTATGCTTCTGTGCTCAAAGCTAGAGCTTTAACACTTGAGCTGCAGCCCCATTACTGGTTATTTGGTGGTTCATTGGAGATAAGAGCCTCACAGACATTTCTGTGCTGGCTGGTTTGACCTCAGCCTCCTGAGTAGCTAGGATGACAGCTGTGAGACACCAGTGCCATATTTGTGTGTGTGTGTGTGTGTGTGTGTGTGTGTGTGTGTGTGTGTGTGTGTGTGTGTGTTTTCCTCATCTTTCTCTGTCCCCTTCCTGGGTGCCTGTCTGCCTCTTTTTGACCTCGGTTGGTACTCCTCCTCCACACTGACCTTGCTTTTAGCCTCCTATCTGGGTCTACAATGAGTCCTAAATTGCCAGAGTCCTGAGTTCAAGCTTTTCTTTGGAGCCCAAGTCCAGCTGTCCAAATCTTTGGCCGCCTGCAGGGGATTCTGTATCAGCCGGGCCAGCTGCAATAAAGTCTTGCCTGACTCTGGATGGGGAACTCAGACATGGGATGTCCTGCCATTTTCCTCAGCTAGACCGCTGGCTGTATGTGCCTCCTAGCAGGCTCGCGGTGAGTGGGGGAAGGAGGTTGCCGATGACTCTGGCCAACTCCAGCTTGGTAGTGGACTGAAGGCTGCCCAAGCAAGGAGGATTGTGGACTACTTTGGAGGTGATGCCAAGGTGGCTTGGAAGTGTCTGTTGGTGTCTAGGAAATGTCAATATACTTTATCTCAGGCAAGTATATTTTCCAGCTCCACCTGGGCCACTCAAATCCTTCTAGAGAATTCTGGATGCCCAGAATACAGAGGCACAGACTTTAGATTCCAGGGCCAGGGAATTGGGGGAGGAGACACTGGTATGGCCAATACTTCAATGTTCTGGGGCATTAGCCTTGACCTGGGTATGTCCCCCTTGTGTACGTTCACTTCTTAACCCAGAGCGGGCCAGAAACAGGCCACTTGTGGTGTTGCTGTGGAAGTGGCAGGAGTGGAAGTGAGATATAGGAATATCAACATCTGGATTTATGGCCTGAGGGAGGATGGGGGCAAAAGTGTCTTTAAAAAACAACTCTTAGAGCTAGAACTCTGGGCCTAGGCACGAAGCTTCCTTTTCTCAAATCTAACACTCTACCACTTGAACCACAGCTCACCTTTCATCTTTTTTAGTAGTTGAGTGGAGATAAGTGTCTCACGAACTTTCCTGCCTGGGCTGGCTTCAAGCTGCCATCTTAAGAGCTCAGCCTCTTGAGTAGCTAGGATTGCTGGTATGAGCCACTGGCACCTGCTAAGGAAGTTAGTGTGTGTGTGTGTGTGTGTGTGTGTGTTTGTGTGTGTGTGTGAGTGTGTGTGTGTGTGTGTGTTGTGTTTTTACAAGGGCTTCAACTCAGAGCCTAGGTGGTATCCTTTAGCTTGTTTGCACAAGGCTCGTCCTCTACCACTTGAACTACAGTAGTTCTGCTTCCCAGCCTTTTGGTGATTCATTGGAGATAAGTCTGCCCACCAAGGCTAGCTTTGAATCTTGATTGATCCTCACGGGTCAGCCTTGAGTAGCTAGGATTATAGGCATGAGCCACTGGCATCCAGCTGCAAGGATGTCTCTTCATACTGTCTTCTGTTCTAACAGCGGTCTACTTGCCCTGGCCTAGATCTCTGATCTCCACATCAGCTCCCAGCAGCCCTTGACTGTGTGGAGAACATAAAGCTCAATCCTCTCAAGCATCCAATTTCTATGTCCTCAGGGGAAGGTACGGTTCCTCTGAAGCCTGGAGGAGTAAGGGGAGGGGAAGAAAGGTTAGCTGTAGATGGATGCTAGGCTGGAAGGGAGGTACACTGTGTTAGCCAAGAAGAAAAGTGTGACCAGATGTTAATATCTCATGCTCTCATATTCCTAGCTCCTCAGGAGGCTGAGATCTAAGGATTGGCATTCAGAGGCAGCCTAGCTCACCTTTTCTTTTCTTTTCTTTTCTTTTCTTTTCTTTTTTTTAGTATCAGTAGTATCTTTTTTTGTATGTGAAAATACTGTACAGAGGGGTTACTATTACATGGGCAAGATAATGAGTACTTTTCTTACCACCAGCTAACTTTTCTAAAGTGTGTGAGACTCTCCTTTCCCAATAACCACCTGAAAGCTGGAAGAAAAGCTGTGGCTCAAGTGGTAGAGTTGCTAGCCTTGAATGAAAAAAGTGAGGGACAGAGCCCGGGTCCTGAGTTCAAGCCCTAGTACCAAGATGTGCCCATGCACACACACACAGAGGAAGGTAGTAATGATGAGCTGAGCTGGAACTGGGGGCAGTCCAGAGGCACAGTCATAGTAAACTCTCGACACACAAGTTATTTCTCCCCAACTCCTTCTTGGGCTGAGGAGTATGGGCCATGGCAGTAAGTCCCATGGAACCTGCACTTCCATGTAAGCATAGGGTACAGGACCAAGGGAAGAACACGATGGATGCTGGTTTATACTCAGTGCATGATTGCAGACCTTCATCTGCCACTTAACACTGGTGAGCAAAGCAGGGATCTGAGACCTGGGACTTCTGGGATAACCATTACTACAAGTAGCAACCAGCCAGCTGTGGATTCCTGAGCCTACAAGTCTTTCATAAGCCCAACTCAACATCGACTCAAGGTGTGCCTGACAAATTTGCCCCCGTGAGTAAGCATTACATGCTGTGCCATCTAGCAGTCTTGCCCCTCCTGACCCAGAAACATAGTCTGAAATATTGACTTACTGCTCAGATCCACACTGATAGATGCCATGCTGATGACCTGGCCAATGACTTCTGTGCCCTAAGGCTAGAAGATTCTCTGATACTTTGGCCCACTCTGTAGGCAAAGGCTCCCAAAGAGGCTGCTTTCAAGACTTGTAGGACACGTAGATATTGGGAGACCCTTAGCAGTCCACTGGAAATTACTCTGCCTAGATCCACAGAGTGAGGTTCAAGCAGGTCAGGTGGGCCTTGAACTGTGGGCCAGGGCACTGTCCCTTCAGCTCTTCAGCTTACCACTTGAGCCACAGTACCACTTCCAGTTTTCCTGTGGTTCATTGGAGATCAGAGTCTCCTGGACTTTCATGGCCAGGCTGGCTTTGAACCATGATCCTCAGATCTCAGCCTCCTGAGGAGCTAGGAGGATAGGCATGAGCCACCAGCACCCAACTAATTTGGACTTTCACCACAGTGGACTAGGAACTCCTGAAAGCTTTTCTTTATTTTTTATGTGCCAGTACTGGGGCTGGAACTTAGGGTTTGGGCTCTGGTCTCTTTAATTTTTGTCTCAAGGCTGGCACTCTACTACTTGAGCCACAGATCCATTTCTGGCTTTTGGTAGTCCATCAGCAAGAATAGTCTCACTAACTTTCCTCCCTGAGCTGGTTTTGACCCACGACTTCTGATCTCAGTCTTTTCAGTAGCTAGGATTTACATGGGTTGAGCCACCACTGGCATTGGGCTAGAAGCTTTTCTTTTCTTTTCTTTTTTTTTGGGGGGGGGTCTGATTGTGGGGCCTGAACTCTGGTCCTGGGTGCTATCCCTCAGCTCTTCAGCTCAAGGCTAGGGCTCTACCACTTGATTCACAGCGCCATTTCTGGGCTTTTTTTCTTTTTGCTTATGTGGTGCTGAGGAATCGAACCCAGGGCCTCAGGCATGCAAGGCAAGCACTCTACCACTGAGCCACCTTCCCAGCTCCTAGAAGCTTTTTTTAAGCAAGTGTTGTTCCCTGCATTTTCCTTGACTCCTCCATGTAAAGGAGGACTGAGGATCAGGAGCTGTGAAAAATAGGCTTCCAGCCACAGGAAATGGCTGGGGTCCATGGTGCAAAGCCAAACTAATCTTCCCCTGGGACCCATTCTGGGACCTCCATCCTCTGCCCTCCCAGTGACTCAAGTACAAACCTTGACCCAGCCTTGAATGTCCTGCCGGACAGGTCTGAAGCCACAGAACCTTCATTCCACCCACACCACCTATTCTACACCACACCTCAGGAAACTTTGTGCATTGTTGTACTTTCTGCCTGCGGCTCTCTATCTTGTCCACATCTTAGAACTACACTGGAATTTTGGCACTGGTTATATCACCTCCAGGAGCAAATCTTTCCTTCCCTTCTCTCTCTTTTTTTTAACATTGAGTTGCTAGAGATGGAACTTGTGCAGGCTGACTGGCAAATGCTCTGGCTTGGTGTGTGTGTGTGTGTGTGTGTGTGTGTGTGTGTGTGTGTGTGTGTGTGTGTGTGTGTGTGTGTGTGTGTGTGTGTGCATGTGTGTGCGTGTGCCAGTCCTGGGGTTTGATTTCATGGCCTGGATGCTATCCCTGAGGTTTTGTGCTCAAGGCTAAGCACTCTATTACTTGAACCACAGCTCTACTTCTGACTTTTGGGGTGTTTAATGGAAGAAAAGGGTCTCATATAGACTTTCCTGCTTGCAATTGTGATCCTCAGAACTCAGCCTCCTGAGTAGCTAAGATTACAGTGGTGAACCACCAGCAACTGTCCTCTACCCTACTTCTTACCTCTAGCCTTGGCTCTCCTATGAATACCAGAAGAATATCTCACCAGGCTCACTTTTTCGCCAGTCTTGAGGCTTGAACGCAGAGTCTGGGCATGTTCCTGAGTTTCTTTTGGTCAAGGCTAGCACTCTTATCACTTAAGCCACGGTGCCACTTTTGGCTTTTTCTGTTTCTGTGATACTGAGGAATCAAACCCAGGGCTTCATGCGTGCTAGGTAAGCACTCTACCACTAAGCCCAAGGCTCATTTCTGACAGGAACTATGAGGGTGGGATTTATTGGCTTCCCCCTTTTGGTGCAGAAATCGCTGGCTATTTCATATCTTTGCCAAGATTTGGGACCAGTCTTTGACTCAGCAATGAGGAATGGAGAATGAGGGATAGTCACCAGACCCCAGAGGAGTAGGCTCACATATTCTACAGAGAGATAGAAAATATGGAGCCAGAATCTTTGACAACTCCTATAGCCTAGGAACTGTGGTCTCCCTGGAGGCAGTGGCTGGCTGCTAGGTGTCCCAATGGGACATCTCAGCCGGAACATAAGGCACTTGTTGCACCACCCAGCAAAGCCGACAGGGCTTCAGTTATTAAATGGCAGGGAAGGATGCTTTGTTCAAGCTGCTGGCTCAGACTTAGGACTCTCTGAGGCCTTTCCCAGGTTGGTGGAGTGGACATGGGCAACCTGCTGAATGCCTATCATCCATACATCATCCATCCATACACAGAGACTTGGAATTATTGCTTCCTTTTGGGGGGGGCGGTGAGGCACGTCCAGGCTTGTACTATGAGCCTAGGCACTGTCCCTGATCTCCTTTTGCTCAAGGATAGCACTATGCCCTTGAGCCACAGGCCCACTCATGATTATTTTTTCCCCTATGATTTCTTAGAAACAAGAGTGTTGTGGACTTTCCTGCCATGGATGAATTCAAATTGGCATTCTCTACATCTCAGCCTCAGGAGGAGTTAGGTTCATAGGCAGGAGCGACTGACACCTGGCTTTCTTTTCTTCTTGTTGTTCTTTTTTTTTAATCGTGACAATCTGAAATCTTCACGGTGTCATTCCAATGGTTTGCATTCAAAGTAATCTACCCAGGCCTGGAATTCGAATGCTATGACTACCACCCACAAATGGAGGGACATCCTGATGAACTGATTCCTGTTCATGTGAATGCTAATGGAATGTAATAAAAGTAATAATTAAATTTGCAGTTAATTCATGATTCTATTTTAGAATGCCACACAAAAATTATTGGATTTATATCTTCATTCTAGCACCATGGTATGATTAAGGATATTGACTAATTTGTAATTAATGCTTTTATAAGTATTCAACCATGATACTTCATTAAATGGAGTCATAATTTAGTAACTAATAATTGGTAATTATGTATATATATAATTTAATAATATCCTCACATTGTTTCTTTGTATGTGTGTGTGTATATATACATGTATATACATATAAATGCAGGTATATATGAATGTATACATATATATATATATATATATATATAATATCAATCTACACATCTATTTATTGGGCACTACTGTGGCTTGATTACAGGTGCTCAGAATTTCCTGGATTCTCAGTTTGGTGGAGGCTGGTGTGCTAAGACTGTTCCCCATTTATGGATTGGGCATTGTAGGTGAGTTGAAATCCAAGCATGGCCAAAAATTTATTTGTGGAATAAGAAGCCAATTTGACACATTGTTTTCCTTCTCTGTGAAATTCCTGGGTCTCAATATGATGTATAAACCATATGCAAATATGTCCTATGAAATATGATGTAATAAAAGAAATGTTATATGTGTAATAATGCTAAATAAATAAGGGTAATAAATGTCATATGCAGTAGAACCCATGTATGCTGGTCTGAATTTCTTTTTTTTTTGCCAGTCATGGTGCCTGAACACTGGGCCTGGGCATTGTCCCACAGCTCTTCAGCTCAAGGTGAGTGCTCTACCACTTGAGCTTCAGTGCCACTTCTAGCTTTTTCTGCTTATGTGGTGCTGAGGAATTGGACCCAGGGCCTCATGCATGCAAGGCAAGCACTCTACCACTGAGCCACCTTCCCAGCCCCATGAATTTCTTGTCTTCAAGGATGGTGAGCTTTCCCCTTCACACACAGTGTCACAGAGTTACCCAGACCCTGAGTTCAAATCCCAGGCCTGCTACAAAAATAGTGCAATTTCCTAGCCATGGTCTTATTGTTATTATTACATGTTTTTGGCCTAGCACAGGGCTTGAACTCAGGTCTTCACATCTCTGCCACAGCTGATCATTAGATCCTATGACCCTACTTGAAATTTCGGAGCTGGCAAAAATAAAAATAAAAAGGAGAAGGATAAAACTGAGAAGTTCAAGAAGGTGGTTTTACTTTTTTTTTCCTTTGTATTGTGACCATCCTGGGTCTAACTGACAAGCCCCAGAATGTGTACATGACATTGCATTGCTAATGTTTGGTGGGCTATTAGGGAAGCAATAGCTGAAATAAGCAACTTAGGCCTGGAGGTCGAATCTTAGAACTGCCACTAATGAATGGTGGGTGGTTCTAAGAAATGCATTCTGATATACATCCATACAAATGGAATGTTATAAAATTAACATTTAAATTAGTAGTTAGTATATTATTATATTCTAAAATTATACACAACAATTATTCTAGATTGACTAATTTTCAATTAATACTCTATTATGTATTCAATCATGATACTTAAAAAAGGAATAATTTAATTGCCAATAATTGGTAGTAATATTATATATGCAGTTTCATAATATATAGATATCTCTTTTGTTTTATACATATACATCTATCTATCTATCTATCTATCTATCTATCTATCTATCTATCTATCTATCTATCTATCTATCTATCTATCTATCTCTATCTACCAATCTACACATTTACCTGTTTATACACTTGTCACTCCTGGGGCTCAGTGATAGAGTCCCCACCGAGTATGTACAAAGCCCTGGATTCCATTCCTCACTACAAGTTGCACAGAAAAATCCAGAAGTCATGCTGATGCTCAAGCAGTCGAGTACTAGTTTTGAGCATAAAAGTTTAGGGACTGTGTCTTGACACTTACTCAAGATGCACTTACTGAACTGTCAAAAACTTAAGTAATCCTGGTGGAAGAAGACAAATGTCCAATTTGTCTTCCTTATCAGTGAAAGTCCTGGGTCTTAGGAATGAGGTATAGTACATTGGCAAATCTATGTCCTATGTAATAAGATGTAAAAAAGGTTATGTATGTAATCATACTCACTAAAATACATAAGAAATAAAGAAAACACAAAATAAAATGAGTAACCACACTAACTGTAATATGCAGTAAATGTGTATGTAAATATGAAGCCTGTATTTAAAATGCATACGATTATTATTTTTGCAAGAGCTAGGACTTGAATTCAGGCCCTGGGAACAGGCCTGACTTTCTTGTCTACCAGCACGGTGAGCTTCCCCTTCTCCCACAGTGCTGTAGATGTACCTAGGCACTGAGATCAAATCCCAGGACTGGCAGAAAAAAGGGCATGAATTCCAAGCCAAGCAGCCTCATAATTTTTAAAATATTTTAATGTGTTTATTTATTTATTTATTTATTTATTTATTTATTTATTTATTTATTTTTATTTTGTCAAGCACAGAGCTTGAATTCAGGGCATCGCAACTCTGACGCAACTTCAATCGCTCCAGGCTGGGGTGTAGCCACTGGACCCACAGCCAAACCTGAGTTCCTGGGGCCCAAATACTGATAGGAATAATAAATAATTAAAACAACACAGAAACAAAAAAGAAAAACCGGCAACTTGCAGATGGCTGCCGGTTGTACATTTGTTTTCGTTGCAAGGTGACCTTCCTGTGTCTGAATGACATGGCTGAAAAGTGTGGAAACCTGGCATTGCTGAAGGCTGGAGGGCTACCAGGGAAGACATAGGAGAACACAGCAACATAGGCCCTGGGTTCAAAGCTTGGTAATGACCCCTACAATTGGTGGGAGATCCTAAAAGTCTTGTTCCTATTCATAGGAATACCGATGGAAGGTTATGAATGTCAAGGTTGAATAAGTTGTTCCTGAATGATGCTACTATAAAATTAGAGTGATTTTATGAGGCCGATGGATTTTCATGAATATTTTTGACACGTTAAAAGAATACTATTAATTACATGGACGCAATAGTTTCGGTACAGTGGTTGATTTAATTAATAATTCATTAAGATGAAAACAATAATATAAATTACATGGAGGCATTAAAAATACCCAAATATTGGTAGGAATGTAGCCTATTTAACTGAATAATGTATAGACATCTCTGGCACTCTATAAAGATCTATATTTATTTGTGTACTACCATCTGCATGTCAATCTTATTTTGTCAACCTCTGGGGCTCTATCTCAGGTGCTGGAAACTGCTTGTCAGCTCAATATGCCCCAGGCTGGCATACTGACACTCACCCATTCATGAATTGGGCCTTGTAGGTTGTGAGTTCAGATGCCAGCACTCACAAAAATTGATTCATAGAGTAAGAAACCCTTGGTGACACAGGTTTTCCTTTGCTGTGAAAGTCCTGGATGTCAGGTGTGAAGTTTGATACATAGGCAAATCTATCCTATGTAATAAATGTAATAAATAGTCCATGTGTAAGAACAGTCAAGAAAATAAATGGTAAATAAATGAATAAAACAAAAAAATGAATAGCTACACTAAGCACAATATGGAGTCAATATATGGGGCTCAATCTCAGGGCCTGGGAACAACCTGGCAGCTGAATTGGCTAAAGGCTGCTGTGCTGGCAGCCACACATAAATGAATTGAGCCTTCTAGGCCCTGAGTTTAGATCCCAGCACTGCCAAAAATGTAATCATAGAGTGGGAAGCCGAGTGTGACACATGATTTTCTTTTCTTTGAAAGTGCTCAGTGTCAGGTAGGATGTATAATTTAGATGCAAATCAATATGCTATGTAAGTAGAATGTCACAAAGGTAAAAAAAAAGTCATAGGTAGAAGAATTGTCACTATAATAAATGATAAACAGATTAAATTAATAATGAATCATTCTAGGATAAAATTAGATGTGGCCTGCCCCCCCCAAAACCACCCCACTAAACCATTAGATGTGAACTTGTGTGATTTGTGAAATGTTCCTCAAAGAATGGTGATACTGATGAAAGCAACCTCATTCTAATGACAGCTTGTGGAATAGAGCTGTGTGCTGTGTCCTGCATTGGGTGCTGGGTGCTAAGTCTTCACAGGATGTTGTGTGCTGAGTCCTTCAAAGAGTGCCATCTGCTCTGTCCTTCACAGAGTGCATTCTTTCATATGGTCCTTGTAAGAGCTACACAACTGAGATGATTATGCAGACAAGAATATGGAGATGCAGATATGTCCCCATGGCAGGGACAAAATTATATATTACTGAAGAGTGGGTGAGTTGTTTACTGCAGACAATTGTTTCGTTTAGTTTTTTCTCAGTCATGAACCTTGAACTCGCGGCATAGGCACTGACCCTTACCTCTTGGGCACATGGCTAGCACTCTACCACGTGGAGCCAAGGACCCCCTTGCAGTAGAATGTCACAGCCTAGGGGTCTATAGCTGATGTCTGTCAGCCTGCCTTCTCAGGAAGCTGAGATCTGAGGATCTGGCTTCCAAACTATGCCAGACACAAAAGGTCCCATGAGACTATTATCTCCAATTCACCAATAAGAAACCTGAAGTGGAAGGTGGATGCTTGTCACTCATGCTTGTCATCCTATACCCACAGGAGGATGAGATCTGAGGATCATGGTTCAAAGCTAGCCTGGGCAGAAAAGTCTTTGAGCCATTTAGCTCCAATGATTCATGAGAAAACTTGAAACGGTGCTTTGGCTCAAGTGGTAGAGCACAAGACTTTGAGGTACAGCACCCAGGCCCAGACTTCAACTGCTACAACCAACAACACCAAAAGAGAAACAAAATAACAAACCTGAAGAAGAGGGCTGGGAATGTACCTAGGGGTAGAGTGCTTCGCATCTATGAAACTATGGACTTGATTTCTCAGGTACACATCACTAGAAAAAAGCCTGAAGTGTTTCTGTGGTTCAATTGGGAGAGGGCTATACTTGTGCAAGAGGAATTAGGTACAATGCTCAGTTTCTGAGTTCAAGCTCCAGGACTGGTGTATGTCTGCATGCGCCCCCGCACACACACACACACACACACACACACACACACACACACACACACACACACACACACACACACACACACACACACAGACCAGAAGTAAAGCTGTGACACAAAATGGTAAAGCACTGGGCTCCTGCACTGAGCTTATGGTCAGCACCCAGGCCCTGTGTTCAAGCCCAAAACTTTGCCACGCAGGGCTCAGCTAGCAGATGTCAAAGTTTCAAAAACTAATGTGCTTCAGCAGCCCTAGATGACAGGAAGCATGGTGATATCAGACATGTGCTTGGATTTCCAAAGCTTCCGGAAAACTAGCAGAGGCATCATAGGCCCATCATCATCCTCAATGGAACATTTCTTGAGTTAAGTGTCCTAGTTGTCTGCCATAAGGACTCCTGAATTATATTGAGCACTGTATCTAAACACCAGAATATAGTCTTACAAAGACAAGATAAGTGCTGGGAACTTGGCCTGCCACAGGAGGTGGCACAAATGAAGGCTTCCTGTCCAAATGGAGCACTGGGGAGAGAGATAGCTTGGGGTAAAAAGAAGCCTTTTTGTCCTGACCTTCAGAACCCATCCACATTCATCCTCACTAATTGGCCCATATGGAGTTGTTTGTTACACAGCTGTACAGGACTGAGGCCTTTTGTCTGCCTGTCCAGACAATGAGAGAGACTTCTTCAAGCAGGCATGGGAGGCAGAGGAAACCTCCGGCTGCACTGGGAACTGTGAGGGGCGTCCAGGAACATGCACTGTCATGAAAGCAGTCTCTGTGTTATGAAATCATTGTATTGAAAACAAATTTTCTAGCTTGGTGCCTTTCATCATAGCTACTAGGGAGCTTCGCCTATAGGAATAAATCCACACATACAGAAACACATGGAAGCAGGTCCTGGGGTTGAACTGTGAGCATAGTTGTTGTCCCTGAGTTACTTTTGCTCAAGAGTAGTGCATTAACCTTGAGCCACAGCCCCACTTCTGGGTTTTCTGTGATATCTTAGAAATAACAGTGTCATGGACTTTTCTATGCTTGCTGGATTCAAACTCAGATTCTATACATCTCAGCCTCCTGAGGAGCTAGGATTACAGTCAGCAGCCACTGGCACCTGCCTTTCTTTTCTTCTTCCTTTTTTTAAATTTGGACAAAATGACTACTTAACAGCATCATTCCAATGCTTTGAATTTATAAGTAAACCACCCAATGTTCTTTATAGGTACTTTCTCTGAGAATGATTTTCTCTCATCTTCTCCTCTGGTCACAGGTTTAAAGCCAAAAGTGAGAAATGAGTGTCACATGATATTGGCAGAAAATGTCCACAGGACATGCCAGTTCAGTCACTTAGCCTTGAGCTGCAGTGAATTTACTGTCTCAGGACAAGAGGACCAAAAGCTGGAATGATCCTCATGCTGTCTGCATTGCTCCATAGGCCTATGAAATTATCTAATAATTATGAGTGTTTTGTGTCTCCAATCTTAATTATCTAGAACACACTAGAAGCATCATCATGTTTCCGTTGTTCTGTAGTACCTATGGAGATTTGACTAAGGGTTTGTGTGGAGCAGATCCTCCATGAATCCTGAGGAAAGCCACTTGAAGTCTCCTCAGGAGATCTCTGTTCAAAGCCCGCTCGAGCAGGAAAGTCTGTGAGACTCTTATTTCCAATAAACCACCAGAAAACCAGAAGTGTTTCAGTGGCCCAGAGGGTAGAGCTCCAGCTTTGAGAAAGAAAGCCGAGCAGGAGATACAAGCCATACAAATCAGGAAAGCCTGTCAAGCGCTTATGTCTAATTAATGTAGAGATTGCTGGAAGTGGAGCTGTGGCAGTGGGAGAGTCTCAGCCTTGAGCAAAACAGCTGAGGAACACATAGGGCCCTGAGTTGAAGCCCTGGGATTGCCATGAGAAAAATTTAAAAAGAGAAGGCCAAGTTCATGTATGAGTGTCCTATCTACTTATGTGTGTATATTACCTCCCTGAGTGAAAAGAGATTGTATGTAATGCTTCTACTTTCATGTACAGATTTATTTTTCAGATAGGCTTGTTGCACATACTGCATCATTTTCTCCTTTTCAGACCCATGGCTTTTCTCTTCCAGAGTTCCAGGACAGTGTCCTTACATGATGCACACATAAGGTCTCAGTAGCTTTTATTTACATTTTATTATAAGACCGAGGCAGGAACAGTCACAAATCAGGCAAGGGAAGGGATCAGGGTTTTTGAAATAACCAGTATTCAGAAAATAAAACTTGGGGGATGTAAAATGGTAGCATACTTAGGTAGAAACTACCATTAAGAAAAAGATGAGAAGGCTGGGAATGTGGATTAGTGAGAGAGTTCTTGCATAGCATGCAAGAAACCCTGGGTTTGATCCCTCTGTAGCACATGCACAGAAAAAGCCAGAATTGGTGCTGTGGCTCAAGTAGTAGAGTGCTAGAGACAGTGCCCAGGCCTTGAGTTCAACTCAAGTACAAGTAACTTCTCATCACAAAGGGAAATCGAGGAAGCTCTTGAACATCTGCCCTTTCAGAAGTGGAAGTCAGAGTGTCATAGACATTTCTGCCCTGGCTGGCTTCACCCTGTGATCCTCAGACCTCAGCCTCCTGAGCAAGGGAATGGGCCTTAGCTACTGGTGTTCTGCTAGGTCAGAAGTGTAATGACAGTGACAATACAAGTCAACTGCTTTTCACAAAGGGCTTGGGGAACATATTAAGCCTTTCAACAATGGACCTTTCAGAACCCTGTAGGACACAAGGTTATAATGCTAGAGTCTGAGAGGCTGGGCATATGGATCTGCTAAACTTGAACCTTGAGCTCTGACTCCAATTCAGGTGTACATCATCGTTTATTTTCCAGAGAATGTTCTTCTAATTAGCAAATAGGAAAAGTACTTTGATTAACCCTCACTTTTTCCCATTGTGTGTCTCAAACTCAAGCTTGGGCATTGTCCCTGAGCCCTTCATCTCAAGGAAAACACTCTACCACTTGAGCCACAGCGCTACTTGGGGTCTTTTGGTAGTTCATTGGTGATCAGAGTCTAACAGGCTCTCCTTGCCTAAGCTGTCTTTGAACTCTGGTCTTCAGATCTCAGCCTCCTGAGAAGATAGGGTTCCAGGTGTGAGCCACTGGCATCTGGCCTATTGTTTTTGCCAGTGCTGGGGCTTTAACTTAGGGCCTGGGTACTGTCTCCGTGCTTCTTTTTCTCCAGGCTAGTGCTCTACCACTTGAGCACTCCACAGCTTCTGGCTTTTTCTGAGTATGTGGCACTGAGGATTCAAACCCTGGCATTCATGCATGCTGAGCGAGCTTTCTACCACTAAGCCACATTCCCAGTCCCAACCTTACAATTTTATCCCTCAACTTGCCTATCCTCAAGGAAAGGCTTCTGAGTATAAATCATCTAAAGAAATCCCTATATGAAGGTATTAAAGACAAACAAGACACAGCTCATATTTAGGAGAGACTAAACATGTGAAGGCTGTGACAAATTCTTCCATTTAATTTTGTATCATGTTTCAACACTTAATAAAGTATTAATGAAAAATGAGTCAACGTCCTAAATTATTGTGTACAATTTTATAATAGATGCTCAAAATATAATGAATATTATGTGTATAATAATACTAATACAATAAACAATAAATAAATGAAAAAATTGGAATTACAGAAATACAAATTCAATAATAAAAATCATAGTTTGTAATAAACATACACATGTAAAATGTAACATATATTACACATATACATAAATATTATTTTCCATTATAGGGACTTAATTCAGAACCTGGGAACTGTACCTTGAATTTCTTTTCCTCAAGGACACTGAGCTTCCCCTTCATCTACCATGCAAAGGAGTTACCTGGATGGTGAGATCAAATCCCAGCAGTGGCAGTAATACTAACCCCAGTTCCAAGACAGTGAGAATTACTTTTAATAGATGCAATTATGTTTATTCAGTTCCAAATGGAATATTTTAAAAGCAGCAGTGTATAATTTTGTATAGCTATTCAGACATCCTTCCCTTACCTGCAAAGTATTTATCTGAGCTCTAAGTTGTTTCCTTTTTTGTACATTTTTTGTTGTAAAAATATTGTATAGAATGCCGGGCGCTGGTGGCTAACGCCTGTAATCCTAGCTACAAAGGAGGCTGAGATCTGAGGATCGCGGTTCAAAGCCAGCCCGGGCAGGAGAGACCGTGAGACTCCTATCTCCAATAAACCACCAGAAAACCGGAAGTGGTGCTGTAGCTCAAGTGGTAGAGCACTTGCATTGAACTGAAGAGCTGAGGGACAGCACCCAGGCCCAGTGTTCAAGCCCCACGACCGACCAAAAAAAAAAATTGTATAGAGGGATTACAGTTACATGAGCAAAGTAATGAGTACATTTAGTATTGAGCACTGTTGCCTCCTCCTTTGTTTTCCCCTTGCCATCCCTTCCCTCCCACCTCCACAGCTATCCCCCCAACCCCCAGGTGAGGTCAGTGACTTAATTTTTTGTTTTTGGCTAGGTACAGGATTTGAACTGAAGTAGTAGAAACTCTGCACCTTCCCTCACATTGCTACAGATTTACCAAGATCCTGAGTTCAAATCCCAGGCTAGTAAAGAAAACTGGCAGAAATTCCAAAGCAGGGGGATTTTTTTCATTTTAGTTAATTAATTAATTATTTTTTTAATTTATTCTTTTTTTTTTTTTTTGCCAATCATGGAGATTGAACTCAGGTTGTGGCAAATATACCTCAACTCTGATTGCCTTAGACTGGACTGCAGCCTCTCACCCATAGTCAATCCTGGGATCCTAGGCCCAGTGGGCTTGCAGGAAGAAAAATAAAAACTGGAACAGCACAAAAAATGGTGAACTGCAGAGGACTGGGGGTTTTACGTTATTCTTTTCTTTACAGGGTGACCATCCTGAGTGTGAATGGCATGGCTGCAAAGTGGAGCTGTACTGTTATTCCTGAAGGCTGGTGGGCCATCAGGGAAGCCATAGGCCAACCTGTCAACATAGGCCCTGGGTTAAAAATCTAAGTCCTGACACCTACCAATGGCTGGACAGCACAAGAGACTCATTCCTATGCATAGGAATACTGATTGAAAGAGTAGTTCCTGCATCAGTCTAGTCTAAAAGTGGATGTAATAATCCTAGGATGCTCATTGATTTTAATTGATAGTTTATTAAGCATGAAAAGAATAATATTACTTCAAAGGCAGTATAATAAATACCTAAGAGTTGGTAGGAATGTAGTAGGCGTGATTCAGTCAGATAGATGGCTCTGGCACTCTATCAATATGTACTAATTGTATACCACCATCTGCCAATCCATTTATCACTGTTTTGGCCAATCCTGGGGCTCCATCTCAGTGCATGGGAACCACCTCACAGCTTCATTGGCTAGAGGCTGCCGTGCTCACCCTTGCCCATTCATGAATTGGGCCTGCTAGGCCCCGAGTTTGTATCACAGCACTGCCAAAAGTTTAATCTTGGAGTAAGAAGCCGAGTGTGACACATGTTTTCCTTTTCTGAGAGAGTCCTGGGTGTCAGTCATTATAGTGAACACATCTACCAATCTAGATGCTAGGTGATAGGAAGTAAACAATGTAATAAACGGTATAGGGGTTAAAGAATCAATAAAATAAATGGTAAATAAATGAATAAAACAAGAAATGAAATGAATAACCATACCAAACATGATATTGTCTGACTATATGGAAGTATAAATCCTGTCTTTAAAATGTAAATAAAATGCATATAAGGAGTATGTTTTGCACGACTGAGGCTTCAATTCAGGCCTAGAGAACAGGCCTGACTTTCTTGACTTCAAATATGGTGTGATTCCCCTAGCCCGGCAGTGCTGCCTATTTACCCAGACCTTGAGTTCAAATCCCAGGCCTGGCAGAAAAAATGGCACTAATTGCAAAACAAGGAGATAAATAATTGTTTTTTAAATTTTTTAAATTGTTTTAATTTTTTAATTGTTTTAATTTAATTTTTTTGTTTGCTTTTGGTCATGCACGTGGCTTGAACTCAGATTGTGACAGCTCTGTCTCAGCTTCCATCACACTAGCCTGGGTTGCAGCTTCCAGAACTAAAGCCAATCCTGGAATCCTAAGACCTGATGTCTGACAGGAAAACAAAATGAAAATGACACTAAAACAATCCGCGAGCCGTACATGGTAGGCGGTTTCTTGGCTATGGTTCCTTGCACAGTGACCATCCTAGGTCTGAATGACATGGATGCCATGCACAGGTGACCTGTCATTGCTCAAGGCTCCCGGACTGTCAGGAAAGCCATAGGCCAACACTGCAACACAGTCCCTGAGTTCAAATCCAGGTCCTGACACCTACCAATGGCAGGAGATCCCACGAGACTCCTGCCTGCGCTTAGAAATTCCGATGGAAGGGCTGGGAAAGTGGCTGAGTGGTAGGGTGCTTGCCTTGCATGCCTGAGGTCCTGGGATAGATTCCTCAGCACCACATAAGCAAAAAGAAAAAAGCCAGAAGTGGCACTGTGGCTCAAGTGGTAGATCACTAGCCTTGAGCTGAAGAGCTGAGGGACAGCGCCAAGGCCCAGAGTTCAAGCCCCATGACTGGACCAAAAAAAATTAAAAAAAAAAAAAAAGAAATTCCGATGGAATGGTATCCAACTCATGATTGAATAGTTCGTGCAGCGGTCTGCACTTAAATTTGACGCAATAATCCTAGGACGCTGATTGAACTTAATGAATGGTTAATTAGGCATGAAAAGAATAATACTCCTTCAATGGAGGCATAATAACTACCTAAGACTTGGTAGGAATGTAGCAGATGTCATTGAATTACTAGATACACGGCTCTGGCACTCTGTACTAATATGTATTTATTGGTGTACTACCACCTGCCTATCCATGTATGGCTGTTTTGGCCCGCCCTGGGGCTCAATCTCAGAGCAAGCCAAAAATTTCATCCTGGAGTAAGAAGCCAAGTGTGACACCTGTTTTCCTTTTCTGTGAGAATGCGGGGTGTCAGGCATGATGGAGAACAAGTCTACAAATCTAAATGCTATGTGATAGCATGTAAACAATGTAATACATGGTTAGGTGTCCTCACAGTCAATAAAATAAACAGTAAATAAATGAATAAAACAAAAAGTACAATGAATAACCACACCAAACATGATATAGACTGAACACCTGTCTGGAAGTTCAATCCTATCTTTAAAATACATGTGAGGACTAGGATTTCCAGGGTTGGGGCCCGAATTCAGGCCTAGGGAAGAGGCCTGTCATTCAGACCTAGGATGGTCACCGTGCAAGGAACCATAGCCAAGCATAGAGAGCTTCCCCTTCATCCAGAGTGCAAGATTTACCCAGACCCTGAGTTCAAATCCCAGGCCTTGCAGACAAAAAATAAAACACATTTCAAGCAAGGGAGCTTCATTAGCATTTTTCATATTTTTTAAATTTCACTTGGTCTTTATTTGATACATTTTGACTTTATAACAAGAGAGTTTTTCAAAAAGTGGTTTAAACATTTACATTTCAGCATAGCACATTAGTGTTTCCATTTTCACCATCTGCCATGAAGAGTGAGAATGAAAATGAGTACATCATTCCTCCCTAGAGGGACAGTTGATGTTATTTCTATTTAGAGTTATTTCTATAACTATAAACTCTCTGCAATTGCATCATTTGAGTTTTCCTCAGTGCCTACCACAAAATACACTAGGAGAGTTCGCATACCACAAAACGTTGGGTTTCTGAATAAAAACTCACTTCTGTGAGGACAGTAGGTACTTGTAAGCATTTTGGGAATAAAGTGAATTGTAAAATGAAAAACAAAAACATTGGGACTGGGATGTAGCTCAGTAGTGGAGTACTTGCCTAAAGAGCATAAGACCGTGGAATAAAAGGAAGGCAAGTTTCCTAAAGCTCAGAAGGTTAGAATTTTATGATCTGTATGAACAAACTTCTTTCTTTTTTTTTTTTTTTTTTCTTTTTTGTCGGTGGAGGGGCATGAACTCTGGGCTTGGCTGCACAACTTCAGCTCTTCAACTCATGGCAAGTGCTTTACCACAGTGCCATTACCGTTTTTTTGGAGATAAGGGTCTCACGGACTTTCCTGCCCAGGCTTGTTTGAACTCCCATTCTCAGATCTCAGCCTCCTAAGTAGCTAGGATTATAGGCGTGAGCCAATGTCGCCTGGTTTATGAACAAAGTTATTAAAGACTGATTCTGAGGAAAGAAACTTGGAATACACTTTTAATATAAATAATTTATAAAGCCATGTTTAAGGCACTAATTCAGAAGTATTTATGCATTGGCTAGTTTCTTAGTTTATTTAAAGATATATATATATATATATATATATATATATGTATATAAATAAAGTTTTAATATATCTACATATATATTATTAAAACATAGCTTTGAAGTGTACCTAAATACATATATGCTCATGTAAAGTTATACAACTGCACAAGCTTGATTTTTTATTTTCAGTTTGTTGGTACCATAAATTAGGTGGGATGTGTGTACTGTTGTTTTTTTTCCTCTGTTTTTGGAGGATTTCTCTCTGCTTTCTTCCCCTACCCCCCTCTCTCTGCACTTGAATTCAGCTTGCTCTTTCTTGGCTTGACTGTTCATAGCTGATTTTCTACCACTTCAGCCATACCTGTAGCCTGGCTTTTTGCCAGTTAATTGGAGATGTCATCTCTCAGGCTTTTCTGCCTGGATTGGCTTTGAAACTTCATCTTCCAGTTCTCACCTCTTGAGTAGCTGGGATTACAGATGTGAGCCACTGGGGTGCCTAGGGATGAATTCGACTTTGGTTGGTGTATTCTTTCTGTTTTTCTAAGCATGGGATCATCTACTATAGAATTTCTGTGAATGTCCTGGGTCTGAAGTAAGATATATAATACATATGCTAATCTGTGTAGTTCTCATAAGATGTAATCAATTTAATACATGTTATAAGTGTAATAATAGTCAATATAAATAATGAATGAATGAATAGTGCAAAAAATAAAATAAATACACAGTAAAATAATATGCAGTAAACATAAATATGTAGATATTAATCATTATTTCAAATGTGGATGAATATTACTTTAACAGAGTTGCGGATTGAATTCTGGCCTAGGGAACAAGCCTGAATTGCTTGTCTTCAAAGATGGTGGGTTTCCCCATCCCCCAAAATGCATTAGATTTACCCAGACTCTCAGTTCAAATCCCAGGTCTGACAGGAAAAATAAAAGTTATGAATGCCAAGCTGGGGAGCTTCATTAGTATTTTTACAATTTTTTTTCATGGGGCTTGAGCTCTGGCCTTGGGCGCTGTCCCTGCACTCTTCAGCTCCAAGCGAGTGCACTACCGCTTGAGCCACAGCACCACTTCTGGTTTTCTAGTGCTTTATTGGAGATAAGAGTCTCATGGGCTTTACAGCCTGGTTGGATTGAACCACAATCCTCAGCCTCTTGAGTAGCTAGGATTACAGGTGTGAGCCACCGGCTCCCGGCTATTTCTAATATTTTAAAATTTTATTGATTGATTGATTGGTTGCCAATCACGGGGCTTGAACTGAGGTTGTGGCAACACTGCCTGAGATTCCATCACTCTAGACTGGGATGGTGCAGCCTCTGGACCCACAGCCGATCATGGGATGGTACACCTTGGGGGCTGACAGGAAAACAAAATGAAAACAGCACCTAAAAAAAAACCCGATCTGTGGATGGTCGGTGGTTTCTTGGTTTTCCTTCCTTACATGGTGATCATCCAGGTTCCAAATGACACGGATGCATTCTGTAGGTTACCTGGCACTGCTGAAAGCTGGCAGGCTGGCAGTGAAGCCATAGGCCAACCTGAACACCTAGGTCCTGCGTTTGAATCCCGGTCACGCCACTTACAAAGAGCTAGGGAGCCTAAGAAACTATTGCCTGTCCATAGGAGCACCACAGGAAGGTGAACAATGTCAAGGTTCCATGAGTAGTTCATCAATCAGTCTAGCAGAAAATTAGACCCACTAATCACAGGACACCGACTGATTTTAATTCATAGTTTATTATGCACTAAAAGAATACTATTGATTAAATGGAGTCCTCACTAAAGACCTGAGAACCCTTAGGAGCGTAGTATGTGTCATTGAACACTAAATAGACATTTCTGGCAGTATGTAAATATCTAAATTTATATTTATTTGTATACCATCATTTGCATAGAACATTTTTGTTATTTTGGCCAAACCTGGAACTCGATCCCAGGTCTTGAGATCCACTTGGCACCTGCATGGGCTAGATGCTGCTGTGCTGACACTCACCCCTTCATGAATTGGGCCTCCTAGTTCCTCAGTCAAGGTCCCATCATTGCCAAAGTTTCTTCCTGGTGTAAGATTCCATGTGTGACACCTGTTTTCCTTTTCTGTGCAAGTGCTGGGTATCTGGTATGATGTACATGTTATGTATGTAAAGCTATATGCCATGGAATATATTGGAACAAATGTAATAAATGTGATAGGTGTACTCACAGTCCATAATATAAATGCTAAATCAATCAATCAATAATAATAAAATATAATGAATCACTCCAACAAACATGAATATAGAGATATAACTCAAATATTTAAAATGTCTATAAATGTTATGTTTTTCAGTACTGGTGCTTGAATTCAGGTCTAGAGAAGAGTTGAAAAGTTCATGCAGGATTTACATAGGAAATCATAGGCAAGATCTTAATTAAGACTGGCTGAAGTGTGACAATAATTACATTCAGGAAATCAAAGCATTGGGAAAGATCCAAGAATCGGTAGTAACATGGGAGATAGGATTCCAACACAGCTCACCACATCTCCTCCTCTATACAAACAGGCCTTCATTAGCATATTAATTTCAGCTTATGTATGGATGAATACGGTGCTCCACCCCTACCACAGGGCTAGATCTCAGGTCCTGGGTATGGCCTAGCTCCTTAGTGGCTCACAAGAGGTTGTGCTCATGTGGACCCCTTTGGCAGTTGGTTCTGATAGGCCCTGAGTTAAACTTCCAGCACTGCCAAATGGTTTATCCTGATGTGACATGCCAAACCTTGCAGATGTTTTCCTATCCTATGCAAGTCCTGGGTCACAGATAGGATCTAGAAAGCATAGACA
The DNA here is from genome assembly GCF_024711535.1 of Dipodomys merriami. Taxonomy (NCBI): domain Eukaryota; kingdom Metazoa; phylum Chordata; class Mammalia; order Rodentia; family Heteromyidae; genus Dipodomys; species Dipodomys merriami. The sequence continues at coordinate 623,226 of NW_027206044.1, read as the reverse complement.
ACTCTATACCCATGGGAATGGGTTGCCATCCATATCAGCACAGTTATATCTGTCATCAAAATCAATAAAATACACATTGCATCCATGAATAAAGCACAAAATAAAGAGAATGAGTACAGTGAATGCAAGATGTCACCCATCCATATATGATAATATAGATCCTGTATTTAAATTATGAATTCATGACTATGTTGATCCCCCTTCCAGGGCTCAGTCTCAGGACCAGGGTACATCTATCTCTGTAGTGAGTCACAGGCTGGTGTTCTCAAATTGACCATTCACCAATTGAGCCTGCTAGGCCCTGAGTTCAAATTCCATCACTTCCAAAAGATTCATTGTGATGTGAGAAGCCCATCGATCCACCGGTTTTCCTATCCTGTGAAAGTCCTGGGCCTCAGCCAGGATGGAGAATGCTATATAGACAACTCAATAGCCAAGGTAATAATTTTCATCCATGTCAGCACAGATATACCTGTCACCATACTCAATAAAATATACAATACATCCATGAATAACACTCAAAATAAAAAAAGATAACTACATTGAATGCAAGATGCATACCACACCTGTAGGTAAATAGAGATCTTATGTGTTAATGAGGTGGGCTTGTTATTTTGTCAAGCGCTTGGGCTTCACATTAAGTCCTGGACCAGGCCTGACATTCTAGTCTTCAAGGATGGTGAGCTTCCCCTTCTCCCACAGTGCAATGGGGTTCCCCAGACCTGAGTTCAAATCCCAGCTCTATCTGTGTAACAGTGTGAATTCTTAGCTAGAGTGCTTCATTCATAATTTTTTATTTTATTTTTTTTTTTTGCCAGACCCGGGACTTGAAGTCAAGTCATGGCAACTCTGCCTCAGCTCTGATCATCCTAGGCTGCAGCAACTGGAACCACAGACCTCGGACCCTAGGTTCCCGGGGTTTGCTACAACAAAAAGCCGGGAGGGGGAATAAAAGCTGTGGGAAGTTCCACCTGGCACTTTTACATTTATTTTCCTTTGCATGCTGACCATGTTGGGTCCAAACACGGTAGCCTGCAGAGTGAAGGTGACCTGGTGTGGTTGATGGCCTGTTGGCTATCAGAAGAGCCAGAGGCCGACCCACCAACGTAGGCCCCGAGTTCGATTCCCGGTCAGCTCCCATACATTGAGGGAATTGCAGGAGTTCCTGAAATACTCATTTGCAGACCTAGGAAGAGTCATGGAATTCGATGGATCTCATCTTTGAATGAGTAGTTCCTGCTTGATGCGAGTAGGAAATGATAGGCAAGACTCATGGGGTATCAATTATTTTTTTAATGAAGAGTTGATGAAACATGGTCATAATCATCACAATCATGAAAGGAAGGCATTGGGGAAGATCCAAGAATCGTTAGTCACAAGGTAGATTGGATTCCATCACTGGTCGCCATCTCTCCTACTCTATACAATTATGTACTTATTTACATACTACCTTCAGATTTTGAATGCATGACTATTGTGCTCCCCCCAACCCCCCCCCCTTGCGGGGCTCAATCTCAGATCCTGGGAATGACCTAGGTCCTTAGTGGCTCACATGCTGGTGTGCTTACATGGACCCATTTGCCTATTGGGCCTGCCAGTCCCCGTGTCAGATCCCAGCACTGCCAAAAGATGAATTCTGATGTGAGAAGCCAATCGTTGCAACTGTTTCTCTGTCCTGTGAAAGTCCTGGGTCTCAGCTAGGATGCAGTATGCTATATAGGCAACTCTATATTCATGGGAATCAGTTGCCATCCATGTCAGCACAGTTATAGCTGTCATCATATGTAATAAAATACAAAATGCATCCATGACTAAGACACACAATAAAAAGAATAACTACACTGAATGCATGATGCATTCCACATCTCTATGTACAGAGAGATCCTATGTGTAAAATAGGTGAGCATATGATTTTTGCCAGTGCTGGGCTTCAGTTCAGGCTCTGGGACTAGGCCTGACCTTATAGTCTTCAAGGATGGTGAGCTTCACCTTCCCCCACAGTGCAACAAAATTACCCAGACCTGAGTTGGATCTCAGAGGTGGCAGAAAAATGGTGAGAATCCTGAGCCAGGGTGTGTTATTATTATTATTATTATTATTATTATTATTATTATTATTATTATTATTATTATTGCCAAGCATGGCATTTGAACTCAGTTCATGACAACTCTGTCTCAGCTTTGATCACCTCAGACTGGCGAGTTCTCATGGGCCTGTAGCCGATCCTGGGATCCTAGGCTCTGAAACTTTGCAGGAAAAAATGTCAGAAAAATGACAGGAGAAAATGACAGAAAAATGTCAGAAAAAATATTGCAGGATGGATATTCTATATATTCTTTTGCACGGTGACCACCCTGGGTCTGAATTACACGGCTGTAAAGGGTACTTCACCTTGCATTGGTAAAGGCTAATGGGCTATCAGGGAACCCATAGGCCCATGTGGCAAAATAGGCCCTGAGCTTAAGTCCTGCTCCTGATACCTACCAATGGGGGAGATCACAAGATACTTGTTCCTATGCATGGGAATAACAATGAAATGTTAGCAAACTCATGATTGAATGAGAAGTTTCTGCGTGTATTGGTCTAGTCCAAAATTAGATGCAATGATACTAGGACGATGATTCATCTTAATGAATGGTTTATTAAGCACAAAAAGAATACTATTCCTTCAATGGTGGCATAATAAAGACCTAAGAGTTAGTAGGAACGTAGTTGATGTCATTGAATCCTAGGTAGATGTCTCTGGCACTCTGTACAAATATATATTTATTGGTGTTCTACCACCTGTCTATCTATATATGGCTATTTTGTCCACCCCTGCAGCTCAATCTCAGGGTCTGGAAATTTCCTGGCAGCTTCATTGGCTTGAGGTTGCTATGTTGACACACCTATTCAGGGTCTGCATTGGGTCTGCCAGGCCCTGAGTTCAGATCCCAGCACTGCCAACAATTGGATCATGGAGTAAGAAGCTGAGTGTTATACCTGTTTTCCTTTTCTCTGAGAGCCCTGGTTGTCACACATGATGAAGAACACATCTACAAATCTAGATGATATGTGATGGGTTATCATCAATATCATAAATGGAATGTGTGTCATCACAGTTAATAAAAAATCTCATATCTAAAATACACTTGGAACTCAAAAAATTAAATCCCCCAACAGCAAATGCTCAAAGAAACAATTGCCCAATAAATAAGTGGGCAAAAGACTTAAAAATAATCTTCTCTGAAGAGGAAAGATGGATGGCCAATAGACACATGAAGAAATGCTCAACCTCCCTGGCCATAGAAGAAATGCAAATCAAAACAAAATTGAGATACCACCTCACCCAGTTAGAATGGCTATAACCAAGAACTCTAATAACAACAGATGCTGGAGGGGATGTAGACAGAAGGGAACCTTATTGCATTGTTGGTGGGAGTGTAAACTTGTTCAACGACTTTGGAAATTAGTATGGAGGTTCCTCAAAAGATTCCACATAGAGCCCCCCTATGACTCAGCAATCCCATTTTTGGGCATTTACCCAAATGTTTACAAACAAGACCACACTAAAGCTACCAGCACGACTATGTTTATTGCAGCACTATTTACTATATCTAAGATATGGAACCAACCCAGATGCCCCTCAGTAGATGAATGCATCAAGAAAATGTGATATATATACACAATGGAATTCTATGCCTCCATCAGACAGAATGACATTGCCCCATTTATTAACAAATGGAAAGTCTTGGAAAAAATGATTTTAAATGAAGTAAGCCAGGCCCAAAGAAACATAGGTCCCATGGTTTCCCTTATTTGCAATATCTAGTATATGTCTGAGTCAAGCAGAAAAGGTCAGTTAAGGTGAAGTTAGGGAAATGAACCCTAAGATATGTGCTCAAATGTTTTTTTTCTTTCTTGTGATTGTTTCTAACACATTTATAAGATTATTTCTTTGTTGCTTTGAATGACCCTCCCCCACAGTATAACCCCTGCAGTCACTGTATTTGATGTCCATATAATTTGTGGAGGGGAAGGGGAAAAACAATTCATTTAAATTGGGACCTATTTCAACAATGAGATGTACAAGTCGTTATGTGGAAAACGAACTTCACAACTTTGGTGCAGGGTGGCAGGGGGGAGTGGGGAGGATTGCGTGGAGGTAGAGGGGAGGATGGGAAGGGATGGGAAGGGGAGAGGGTAGGGGCTGGGGGAGAAGCTGGGAGGATAGGGTTGGGGGGCAGGGGGGAAATGAGAAGTGATGGGTAGGGGAAACAAAGGAGGAGGCTACAATGCTTAATAAGAAATGTACTCATTTTCTTGTCCATGTAATTATAACCCCTCTGTACAATATTTTCACAATAAAAAAGGAAAATAAATGAATAAAACAAAAATACAATAAATAACCACAACAAACCGGACATGGACTGAACATTTATACATAAGTACAAATCATACCTTTACAATGTATATAAATAGAATGTTTCCAGTGTTGGGACTTGAATTCAGGCCTAGGGACCAGGCCTTACTTTCATATCCTCAAGCATGGTGAGCTTACCCTTCATCCGCCATGCTTCAGAGTTACCCAGGCCTTAAGTTCAAATTCAAAGGTAGGATTAACAGCGTGAATTGCAAGCCAGGGAGCTTTTTTTTTTTTTTTTTTTTTTTTTTTTTGCCAATCACAATCTTGACATCAGGTCAAGGCAACCGTCCCTCAGCTTTCATCACCATAGGCTGGGGTGCAGCTGCTGAAAACACAGCCTATCCTGGGATCCTAGAACTTCAGGCCTTGTGCAGGGAGGGAAATGCACAGAAAAAAAATTGGCCAGATGGTGTTTTTACATTTAATTCCTTTGCACTATGGTCATTTTGGTCTGAGTGATGGGTTTCCAAAGATACTTCACCTTGCAATGCTGAAGGCTTGTAGGCTACTGAGGAAGCCATAATCCCGAACAATGATTAGCCAGGCACCAGTGGCTCTCACCAGTCCTCCTTCATGCTTACAAGGCTGTGATATGAGGATCATGGTCAAAGTACCCAAGGAAGGAAAGTCCTTGAGAACCCTGTCCAACCTCAATGCCAACAAAGCAAAGGTAGAGCTGTGTGGCTCCACTGGTAGAGGGCTAAACTTGAGCAAGAACAGCTCATGGACTGTGCTCAGATCCTGAGTTCAAGGTCCAGGATTGGCAACAAACAGACATACACAACAATCTGTGCAGCCATCTGGATAAAGCAGGTCTCCCTATTTTCCCCAACTGGATTTGACAGAGTTTCCTGGTAAAGGGGCTGCTGTCATCTTGACTCTGTCCATTCTGTCTGCATCACAGGATTCCAGGCACACCCCCATTCTTTCATGGTTCTTTTTGACCAATGGGAAACAAGAATAGTGGCCACGCCCACATTCTATGCTTCCCAGTTACACCTGGATTCCCTCTGTTGGTTGACACCACTACCAGCAGTTAAGGAAGGTAGAGGTGGCTGAGTGGTGAGCAAGAGACTCCAGGTGACTTTGAGGTAGAGTAGGAAATGATGTCCTAGTCAGTGAGTGGGAGAATAGAGGATTTCCTAGAGCCTGGGAATGTGGTCAGCCCAACTTTCCCGTCCCATTGCTCAGATATCTGAAACAATAAGAATCACTGAGAGAACTGTGGGCAAGAAACTGCCACAAGAACACCAGCAGTATCCTCCTGACAGACCTGAAACATTCAAGAAAACAAAGAACACGAAAAAGGGAGAGATCCCCAAGACAAACACCACTGGGGAGCCGGATTGAATGGAGAGTCCGGCCAAAGGTGATGCCGACCATGGGCCTCCCCTGCCTTGGACACAGTCACAGCCACCAGGGTCCAGAGTGTCAAGGGTCCCAATCCCACCAAGGATCCACAGAGGTGCTACCTTCATGTGGTGTCCACCCTGAACCACAGAAAAGAAGAAACCAGGTACTCTGTGCCAAGATCCAACCACTGAAGCAGGGAAAGACAGACCCGCAGGGTCAATGGGAGTAAGAGAGGGAGAAGATAGACCAGATACATGCAGCAACAAAAATGGAGGTAGAGATCCACAAGGCACCCATACAGCGGTTGGTTTCAGCAGAAAGCGATTTACAATGTGCACTGGCCCAAGTGCAGCAGGCCACTGATGACAGAGAAAGGGAGCACGAAGCTCTCACCAGCTGCCTGCAAGCTACAGAGTGGCCTGTGGCAGAGCTGGAGATAGCGGCTTCTGTGGTCACTGTCGCAAAGGAGGAGACCAAAATGTTCTTCGAACAGATGAATGATGTGACCCTTCAGCTCGAGGAAAATACCAGAAACTTTGATGACCTGGAGCAAGTGAACACAGAGTTTCAGGAGAAGCTGGAAGTGCTGTAGATACAGAGGAGCAACATGAAGAAGAGAATATGCAAGTTCCAACAAGTGCTGGAGGGCGTTAGTTACTGAAGATGGAGTTGAAAAACCTGAAGAAACAACTTCACATCCAGGTCCAGGAAAACCAGTCTCTGCCTTCGGAACGTGGAGCAGCAGGAGCAACTGCAGAGATTGGAGGAGAAAGCCTAGGATCGGCAGGAGATCCCTGAGACCCCTTGATGTGCATATGTGTGGGATGGACAACCGGAGGAAAACCTGGCCCTGCTATGGGATGCTCTCCACATGGTGAGCAGTGAGAAGGAGGAGCTTGCCAGCATCATTGACTCAGAGCAGCAGATGAAGAAACATCTGCGGGAACAGTAGGACTGCTCAGAGGAGAAGATAGAGAAATGGATAGTGGTGACTGAGAGAGCCAAGCAGCTCAGGAGCAGCAGGAGCAGTCCCTGGGCCAGTGCAGGCGTTCAGAGCCCCCTGTGAATGGCACATTGTCTAAAATGAATGACTGTGCTCTGAGAAGGAGGCCCTGCAGCAGCACTTAGAGTCAGACCCAGCTCCGGAGCAGCTGAAGCAAGTGCAGGGGTCAACAAACTAGAGGGACCAGGTGATGTCCCTGAATTGGCAGGACACTCTAAAGTGCCTGGAAGCCACCAGATCACAGGAGGAGTGCCTGCAGACCCAGCTGATCTTCCTGGCTTTCCCTGGGGAAGGGGAAGGCATGAGCCCTGGAGAAGCAAAAGGTAAGGAGGCGAATCCCCCCCCCATGTGACCATCACACAGTATGGACATGTCCCCCAGACCAAGAGTGATATGGCTCTGAGAGTACTCTTGAAGGATGAGATCCACAGGGGGAAACTCCTGACACAAGAATGGCGGGCCAGCTGCAGGCACCCCCTAGCCAACACAGGGGGTCAGACTGAGCTGGAGCCACAGGCCCTCAACCCCATGAGCTGCCACCACAGCATGCATGGGAATGGGAAGCGCGACACGGGCATCTGAGAAGAAAATCTGCTTCATCCATTACCTGCCTGATGAGGTGGACTTCCAGAGTCCAGCAGGAGAGCTCCACCATTGATGCAACCAGCTGTTGGCACACATCCAAACTATCAAGGAGTCCCTCATGGTGTGTAAAGAGCAGATGTTGGTCCTGAATGAGCTGTGTTGGGAGAAAGCCCAGTGCATGCACTGGCTGTACCAGGAAAAGATTGAGAAGAGGAGAGTGTTTGGGGAGCTGCTGTTACTCCTCGCCAGGGAAGGCACAGACAGCAGTCTCCAGATGCCAGCACAGGCTGAGCCTCCCACCCTCCTCCCAAACACTGCTTCAGAAGCAACTTGAAGACAGCATGGAAACTGCCAGAGGAGAGGTCAGGGTTCCAGACCCCATAGTGGACTCCCTCAAAGAGTATGTCCTGCCCCAGATGCCCCACATCCAGATCCGCCCACAGCTCCCAGGCTCAGGGGTGGAGTGCTCCCTCACTTTCTCCTGTAGATTGATGCAGATGATGACTCTCTATGTGACATACTGACTCTCAAAAGCCTTGGCAGCCACCAGAAGTAGGTGATCAAGTGGCTTTCTCTCAGGCCTTCATCTGCCGGGCAAAGGGAAGGTTAAACTGGGGGTAGGGTAGGGCAGAGGCTGAAGGGAGTTGGCCCAAACTCAAGGTGTTGGGTCTTTTTCGGTCCCACAAAAGATGGGCAGGGTCCAAGGAAAGGAAAGTGCAGCACTTGCCTGTTCCCCAGCCTCCCTCAACCTGGGAGACAATCAGACACAGCGAGGAGCCAAATCCAGCAGAGAGCAGCCCCTTTTAAAGACAAAAAGGGTGAGTGGCATGGCAAGGGAGGAAGAGTAACCAATCACTGTCAAGGTCACACCCTATCATTCACCTGAGCCTTCCTGGGCTGGTTAGGCACTGATCGGCAGATCAATTGGGGTCTGCCCACTCTACTCTCTCCCAGAGCCATCTTGGCTGCCCATGTGCTCTACAGTAAATTAGGGTCTGCCCACTCAACCCCCTCTCAGCACCATCTTTGCTGCCCATGTGCTCCACATCAAGAGACATCTAATGGCCCATTGTTGGCCAGGTAAGAGGCCTATGATTTGCTTATTACAAATAATAAATTGTTTTCAAAGCAAAAAAAAAAAAGCCTAAAAACAAAGATTTGTTCTTCCAGCCCTGGGGCTTGAACTCAGGGCCTGGCCTCTGTCCCTGAGCTCTTTTTGATCAAGGCTGGCCCCACCTCCCCTTCCAGCTTTTTCTGTGTGGAATAGAACCAAGGGCTTCAGGCATGCTAGGTGAACACACTACCACTGAGCCACATTCTCAGCTAGGATGATTCTCCCCCCTCCCAACCCCATATGGCCATTCCTCAGATAAATACGAAGTAGGGGCTAGGATGAATATGAAGCACAAGTCTGGTTCATCCCAAAATATTCACCTGACCTCTCTTCCCACACCCTGAGTTGAAGTTTCTCTTCTACCATTGAGGGATGAGAGAGGGAGAGGGGAGTCCCAAGAGAGTACCAAAATATGTGGCCCCCTGAGTCCCACATCCTTCCCCACACAAGTGGTCCAACATTGTGATCTTACCTGACTCATTGTAAAGTCTACACTGTCTCCCCACCACTGCAAGGCTCAGGATGAAATAAGGGTCAGTCCAGGCCTCAGTCCACACCCAAAGTGGAAGCTCTTAGTCCCAGACCTACTTCCACCTCTGACTGCCCCTAGTTAGGCCAGACCCACCATTCACCACTATGTTGGTGGTGATGACCTCATGGATGGATTCCAGGAAGAAGGTCTATGGCAAAGAGCAGAAGCAGCACGGTGAGCAGGGCAGAAGAAAGTGGGGATGATTGCTCTGGGATCTTCCTAGGAGCCCTCCTGTCCAGCCAGACCCATGGTGACCCAAAGCACAGACAAGGCCAGGGGGTGAGAAGAGATGGAGGAGCACAGGACTAAAGGAGGTACTGCTTTGTCTTGGTGCACTTGATCAATTCCAATTACAATTAATTCCAATTATATTTGTCCCATGCCAATCCCAAAGACAGCATGCAACGCCTCTCTGTGTTGTTGTTGGCCGTGAGGGCTGTCCCTGAGCTCTTTTTCTCAAGGTTGGCACTCTACCACTTGAGCCACAATGCAACTTTTGTTTTCTGATGGTTCATTGATAAGAGTCTCATACACTGTCCTGCCCAGACTAGCTTGGCACCATGATCCTCCAGATCTCAGCTTCCTGAGTAGCTAGGATGACACGCATGAGCCACCAGTGCCCAGTATGTAATGCCTTTTGAAGGAATCTTGGTGAGTCTGTAAAGGAGCCCCAAAGGGCCTGGATAGACCATGACCCAATGAAGGAGCTGGGATGGGGGAAGGTTGAACTTCTAGAAATTAAGTTCCCCCAAAATTGAAGATGCCAGGTGATGTTATATGCACCAAACAGCTAGGCCAGCAGCCACCAGGCTTAGTGGGGGAAAAAGTAGAGAACACCCAAAGGCTGCAGTGTAGAAATCTCTGATTTTGCATGCATGTGGTGTGTGTGTGTGTGTGTGTGTGTGTGTGTGTGTGTGTGTGTGTGTGTGTGTGTGTGTGTGTGTGTGTGTGTGTGAACTCAGGGCCTAGGCTCTATCCCTGAGTTTTCTTGCTAAAGGCTAGTGCTTTGCCACTTGAGCCACAGCCCCACTTGCTTTTCTATGGTTAATTGTAGGTAAGAGTCTCAAGGACTTTCCTGTCCAGGGTGGCTTTGAATCATAATGGGGGCCCAAGGGAAGCAAGAGTAAACAGAACTCACAAGTACAATCCCTATGGTGGGCCACTCCTGTCCCCTGGTGGCCACACGTGGAACATGTGGTCCCATGCCATTATCCTCTAGAGTTCAATTTGGGCAAGTTGCTAGGGCCAAGCTGACTTTTGCTCACCCTTATTGCTGATGCCAGAGCAGGTTTGTTCCACCCTTGGCCAAGAGAGCTTCAGGAGGCCGAGCTTTCCAGGGACACAAGGAAGGGAGAGGTCAGCTCCAGGTTGAGCTAAGAGCCTTTGCCCACAGATACCCCAACTTAGCCTTACTTATCACCATAAGACCTGTCAAAGAACAACTTCAAAAAACAAAATTGGAGCTGTGCCTCCAAGCGGTAGGGCTCTAGCATTGAACCAAAGAGCTCAGGGACAGGGCCCCCAAGCTGTGAGTTCAAGACCCCCAGCTGACTTCTCCCATAAAACACAGCTTGCCTAAACATGAACTAGTAGGATTTGTGCAGTGTTTCTAAAGAATGGTGATACTGAAGAAAGCACCCTAATTCTAATGACAGCTGAACTTGTGACATACAGCTATGTGCTGAGTCCTTCACAGGGCGCTATTTACTGGGTCCTTCCCTCATGGGAGTTATGTGCTGAGTCCTCAAAAAGGTGCTGTTTGCTGAGTCATCCCAAAGGGTGTTATGTATTGAGTCCCTGAGAACAGTGGGCCATCCTGGGTTTTTTAAAGGGACTTTGTGCTGAGTCCATTACACAACGTATTGTTTGGTGAGTCCTTCAAAAGTTGTGGTGTGCTAATGCATCCTAAACGGTCCTGCTATATGTGAGCCCTTGAGAAGAGAGGAATGAGGTGTATTTTGAGTGCTGTGTGCCAAGTCCTTTACATAGGGTGCTCTGTACTGTCCTTCAAATGGTGTTGTGTGCTGAGAGCTTCCACAGTGTGGTATGTGCTGAGTCCTTCAAAATTGTTCTGTGTGCTTAGTTTATCGAAGGAAGCTGTAGACTGGGTGTTTTACACAGCGTGCTTCAGCAAAGAGTGTAATGAGTCCCTGGAAAGTACTGCTATGTGCTGAGTGTTTCAAAGCGGCCATGCACTGAGTCCTTTACACTGTGGGCTATAGACTCCCTCCTTCAAAGAGTGCTGTGTGCTGAGTACTCTACAGAGCATACTACATGCTGAGTCCTTCAAAGGGAGCTGTGTGCTGAGTCATTTACACAGGGTGCTTTGTGCTGATTTTGGAAGTGTGCTGTGTGCTGAGTCATCCCAAAGAGTGCTATGTTCTGAGTCCTTGAGATGTGGTTATCCCCAACACTCACTCACACACAAACAAAACACACATACACACACCAGTGTCACCATGCACCTGCTTGGTTTGTGGAGTGGAGGGGCATGGAGGAGAGTCTCCTCCAGCGGTGGGGCTGAGGGGAGATTCGATCCCTGGGCCGGTACTGGGGGTGGGGGGTAGTGCTGAGCTGAGGTAAGGCTTCAATTGCCATGGTCTAGAAGCCTCAGGGCCCAGTCAGGGCAGCAATTGTGGCCAGGGGTGGGGGGCGGTGCCCAGGGGAGGAGGGGGTGGGGCCCAGGAGCACACTTTGGTGGCAGCAATGGCCAGGAGCCCTAGGGGGCAGGGTTGTGTGTGCAGCAGGGGCGGAGTGGCCCAGGAGAGGAGTGTGGGGCCGAGAGAGAGCTGGGAGAAGAGCGAGCATGAGCACTAGCACGAGCACTAGCACCCGTGGAAATGGCTTCAGTGGCTGGCGGCTGCTCCGCTCATAGTGTGGGTCCTGGCCGGGAGCGCAGAGCATGCGGAGCCTGCACTGCAGACATATCGCCACATGCAGCCCCTCGGAGGCGCCCAGCCATGGTGGCCCTGAGTCTGAGGTCCCGGTGTGGGGAGCACGGCAGAGGCAGTGGCTGCTGAGGCAGCGGCGGCCACAGGTTAGGAGGCCGCTGAGGCTGCGGTGGTGGCTGAGTTGGAGCAGAGGCTGTGCGCAGCTGCAACATGCGCCCGGGCTGCATTTCAAACATGGCGCTGCTGGCTCGGACACACGGAGCCTCTAGCAGTCACCTGGCAGAGCTGTTGCGCCGCCCCTGGCCTGCTAGTGGGCCTGACTTGGTTCTGGCCCTCGGTCCTCAGACTCACGGCGCGCATCTGGAGTCGCAGCCTACAACTTCTCCCAGCAGCACACGTGAGTGGCCGACCTGCGCTCCAGCACCCCACAACCCCCCCCCCGTCCCCCACTCTAGCCTTCCTCCCCACCCTCGGGGACCAGGATCCTTGCCTCTTGCCTCCCCCTCCCTTCCTGGCTGTGCCTCCCCCGTGCCCCACAGTCTATCCTGGCTCTGCCACAAATATACCCCAGGGGTATGGGGTGGTGGTGGGTGTCCACCCGGGGATCCCACCCTCATCCCTAGTGGCCAGTGTTCCAGGAAAAGGGGAGCTGCAGGGATGGGGAGGTGGGGGCACCACAGAACCCTGGCCTGGAGCAGTGGGAGCCACACAGCTGTGCATCTGCACCCTTCCTCTCCCTGGTGGGAACCTGGTGGCTTTAGTCAGAGGTGGGGAGCTGCACCTCCACACCTGCCTTCTTGGTTATTTTCCCTTTTGCGGGGGAGGGGGGTGTTGGATGCAGAAGATAGACCGTGTTGTTATGTGAACCCTTGTCTTCTGTGCTCAGTCAACCTTTCACCTGAGGTCATTCCCAGAAGAGCCCACTAGAGAGGTGAGTTGTATGTTTATCATACAACTGGGGTCAGATAGAAGGTGGGTATTTGGGAGAACAACACACACCCTCTGACTAACATACAACTAGCCTGTACCCCCAACCCCAGCTGTCAACAGTTCTGACTGGGTGATCACATTTCCAAGTTCTTCCAGCTTCTGCTAGTGCTCCCAGTCCATCTGGTCTCCTAGTCCTCCCCAAGAATTAGCCAAGTTGCCCAGAAGTATGTAGGAGGGAAGTAAGGAGTCCAACCATGTATATAGCCTTTAGGACCCCATCAAAGTCCCCAACAACACCCCCACCCCAGGTCAGACACCTTTCTGGAGGCACCTGCTTTGTTTTCTGTCCAGACTCTGAGAAGCCACGAGTCTCGGGACTCCTTCACCCAGCGTCCTGGCCTAGGGTTTTGGTGAATGGGGAGTCAAGGCTGGTTGTTCCCAATGGGAAGGGTCTGGCCCTGGAGAAATGGAGATTCAGGGTGGTTCTGCATTATTAGAGCATTGTTCCCCTTGGGTGAGATCCCCTGGTTCTGACAAGGTAACCCTTGTACTCCAGCTGGTACATTGCCCAGATGAGAAACCAACAAGCTCAGGAGAGACACTTCTCTGAATCTGTGTGTGTGTGTGTGTATGTGCGACAGAGAGAAGAGAGAGAGAGAGAGAGAGAGAGAGAGAGAGAGAGAGAGAGAGAGAGAGAGAGAGAGAGAGAGAGAGAGAGAGAGAGAGAGAGAGAGAGAGAGATCATCTTTCTCATTGTACAGTCACCATGTCTAAAAAGAGCAAAAGCATTTCATTTGTGCGTATGTGTGTATTTGTTATTCTTTTTCAATTAATGCCCAGTATGAGCCCAGCCATAACTTTTGTTTTCTCTTTCACCGTTTCATGGCTCCTTTAGAGACGGTTTCAGTAGATGTCCCTTTCCACCTCTTCTTCCCCTTTCCTGCAGCCCACATTAGCTGCTGGACCTGCGTGGGTCTCCCCTAGGAGGTCTGTGTGAACTGCAAACCAGAGTGGACACCTGTTCTTCTGTCTTCAGCCAGAAGGCTCATGAGGCCACTGTGATCACAGCTGCACTCTTCCAGCCATACAGTCTGCTCTGGTGTGTATAGTTGGAGCTAATTCAAAGTTGGGAATGAGTCTGCCAAACATAAATAGGGAATGAGATGGGAGGTAGTAGGGCAGGGGCTGTGAATCTAGGAGGGTCTGGGAAGTGACGAACGGTTTGACATAGCAGATGGTTCAACACAACTGATGATGAGAGGGGAATCTTACCCAGGGTATTGACGGTGTAAATGGGCATCTGGGCAGGGGGCTCCGGGCACCTAATGGTGGCCCCCAAATGGGGACAGGGCACTGGTGGGTAGTCCTCCCTGGAGACCTGCAGACTCCAATCTGTGTCCCTCCTGGGCTGTTTCCAGCTGGGCAATGGTAGGTAAGTATGTTCCCCCTGCTGTAACCTACTTGGGATCAGGACATGGCAGTTAGCTAGGGCTCTCTGAATGCCATTTTCTGTAACCTGCTGTAGGCTGTCTGGAAGAAAAAGGAGACCACTGACTTTGGAACCCTTTAAGTTTGATTGGGACAAGTTGAAATGCCAGCTTTTCCAGGGTTTTTCCTTGAAGCTGGTAATTTCTACTAATGCTTGGGATTCTGGGTCAAATGAGATGGACCATTTCAGCCACCAAACAATGACATTCATGCAGCACAAGCAGAGTTCCCAACCCAGATGGTCTCCTGCTATGAACGTCGTGCCTTGACTGCCTTTCTCCGGCAGCTGCCGATTCTCCTCTGGCTCTCTCTAGGGTGATCACTACAGTCGAGAATGTTGTGGGGAGCAGAGATTGTGACCTTGCCATCTGCAGCCTGATCGCTGTGAGCAGAGACAATTCCTAGGACCTGTACTGGACTCTGGGAGATTCAGAGACCCATGATGCCTCAGGGATCATTTTCTGCAACATGAAAATTGCGGGCTGGATATGGTGGACCATCCTGTCTGGCCCTAAGGAGTGCAGAGGAGGCCCCTTGAGCCTGGCGTTCACCTCACAGCAACCTTGTTCACAGCTGAGTGGGGAATGGAGTGCCACAGAGCTGGTCAGTGGCTGGACAAAGATCTTTGAGAAGATAGGCATCCCAGAGGCCCCAGAATACAGTGAGTACATCATGGCTCACGTACTTGGAACCAGAACAGTTAAGTGCAGTGGCACCAGGAGGGTGGGAAGAGGGAGGAGGGAGAACTGTGGGAGAGCTACATCAGGCTTTACCCCCACCCGAGATGCATCCCTGAGTTGGATGGGACTTTTCTATAGTATTGTCATAGACAGATGCTCATCTATTTATCTAACAAAATGTTACAGTGTGTGCCAGTTCCTGGGGGGGAGAGAGTGGGGGTCATACACGATGAAAGGTTCCAGTGCTGGTTCCACAGCACATGAAGAAATCTTGGTTTGAGCTGGATGATGGTGCCTCACACCTGTCATCCTAGCTGCTTAGGAGGCTGAGATAGGAGGATTGAGGCTTAAGGCCCAGGCAGAAAAGCCTGTAAGACTCTTATCTCCAACTGACAACCAAAAAGAAAATGCCAGAAGTGGATGATTAGCTCAAGCTGTAGACTGTTGGCCTTGAGTAAAAAGGCTCAGGGACAGCACCCAGGCTCTGAGTTCATGCCCAGGAGTGACACAAAGAAAGGAAAGAGAAAGAGAAGAGGAAAGGATGGAGGGAGAAAAGGAGGAAAGGAAGTTAGCAGGGAGCATGCAAGTCTGGGTTTGGAGTCCCTGGATCAAGGGAGCCAACCATTCACAATCTCTGTGGGGACAGTTTCAGAGCCTAAAGCTAGTGTGTAGGACCAAGCCATTGACCCGTTCATGACATCAGCAACTTCATGACATCCAAATCTGTGTGGTTGCTGACTGCAGAGGGAAGTAGCCTCGGGTAGACCCTAGGGCTCAGGGTGGGTCACAGAATTTCAGTCTACCCTGGCTCAAAGAGTTTATTTTCTGGTCAGATAGGAAGAAACTGTCCAAGGGCTAGGGAGGTATAGGGTGAGGGAGTGGCAAGAGGTGGCGTGGCAAGGGATAAGCAGGAAGATGAAGAGGGAGGACAATCCCAGATCCAGTGTCTCAGGCCATTGGAGCCATGACCTCAACTGACAACCTAGACTATCAGTGATAGACTCTTCAACCCAGCCACATGCCTATTCAAAGTCCTGGCACTCTGGGTTCACCGTTGACAACCTGGTTGTCATCCACTGTAGGATGCCTGTGCAGTACATATTTGGGGACTGGCACTTTTTCTGGGTCAATCTGAAGATGACACCCCCAGTGTTCATTCCTCAACCAGAGACAGAGGTAAGCGTGCCACTGGAACAGGACACCCAGGAAATTAGGGAGAGATTCAGACCCATGTTGCCCCAGACTTCATATAGGGGACTCTATGGCCCCGTGACTGCCATCCTCAGAGGTAGAGGTGGGTCTCTTTGCTGGCTCAGCCTTTAGTCTAGATGGCAGATGTGGAAGGGGCGAATGAAGGTCGAGGCTAGTGGGAAAACAGGAGGCACTGGCCTGGGAGCAGGGTTGTTTCTTTGAGGATACTCACAACCCAGGAATATTCCTGAGATGGATCAGCACTTTTCTCCTCCCTGAGAGAGAGGGACCTAGAGCCCTCCAGTCTGCATCCCTTGGCTGAGAAATTCATTCATTCCCATATCCTTTGTTTGGATAACTAGATCTCACCTGACTGCCCAGTGTCAAGGTAGGACAGTGAGAGACCTTGAGTCCTTGATGAGGTCATGGGATCCTCAGTTTGAGATTGTACTTGAATGTCCTGACTTGGTGCATGGTCAGTCCCATCTCAGCCTGCCATGATCTAGGACATAGAATCTAGAGAATCAGAGCAGGATGGGGTCTATTCTGTGAGTCTTGAGTATTATGTGTGAGCTTTGAGCTCCCGTGTGCTCACCTGCTTCCTTTTTTTGGGTGGCTCTATGCTAGAAAAATCTTAAAACTAGGGCCTGGGTCCCATCCCTTGTTTCATGCTCAAAGCTAGCACTCTACAATTTGAGTCACAGCTCCACTTGCAAGGTTGTTGGGTGTTTAATTGGAGATAAGAGTTCTGAATGACTTTGCTGTCAAGGGTTGCATCCTACTGCAGTCCTCAGATCTCAGTCTCCTGAGGGGATAGGATGACAGGCATAGAAAAGCCTCTTTGGCCGGGTGCCAGTGGCTCATGGCTGTCATCCTAAGTACTCAGGAGCTGAATCTTAGGATCACAGTTCAAATCCAGTTTGGGCAGGAAAGACCCTTAGACTCTTCTCTCCAATAAAGCACCAGAAAATCAGAAGTGGTGCTGTGGCTCAAGTAGTAGAGTACTGGACTTGAGCTGAAGAGCTCAGGGATAGCACCCAGGCCCAGAGTTCAAGCCCCACAACCAACAAAGAAAAAGAAAGTAAAACATCTTTGCCTGCAAAGGACGGTGAAGGTCTGTTTGTGTGTATGTGTGTGTGTGGGGTGGTGGTGCTGGTGGTGGTAGACATTTAGTACCCCACTCAGTCATCGTTTTAGATGGATTGTCCCAAACCCTTATTTCACGGCAGCCTATTCTTGACCACAGGTGAAGCTCTGGGTTGTATGTCGACCATCGAACCTCAGTCTCCTCATGGGAAAGTTGTGAGTAAATAAGGGACTAATACAGTGGGATCTCTGTAGCAGGGCCAGGCACAGAGCGAGTAGGTGTCAGATAAAGTTCTCAACAATTCTGTGAGCATGAGTCATGGAGAAGCCAGGTGCCCTACTCATGACCTCCAGCTGACAGGAATCTTGGCCTGATTTCTCTGCCATGCTTCCTAGGACAGTGGGTGATATTCAGTCCACTTCTTGTGGTGGGAAGCCCACTTCTTGTCATTTGTGGGGATTGAATTCTGGGCTTGAATGCTATCCCTGAACTCCTCAGAACAAGGCTAGTACTCTACCCCCTGAGCCACAGCATCACTTCCGGTTTTCTGTTGGTTCTTTGAGGGTAAGAGTTTCACAGACATTCCTCCCGAGCCAGCTATGAACCACGATCTTCAAATCTCAGCCTCCTGTGTAGGTAGGATTATAGGTCTGAGCCAGCGGCATCTGGCTTAAGTGTAATTCTGGCCCTCTATCTCTCTCTCTCTCCCTCTATGTCTCTCTGTCTCTGTCTCTCTCTCCCTCTCTCTTTCTCTCTCTCAGTAATTGGTTGAATGAGTGCTGGAGAAGGTGGCCCAGCATCCCCATGTGGCTGGAACCCAAGGTGGCCCTCTCATTCTGGAGGTGGGCTGTGATTCAGGAGCTGTTTTGCTCAGCCAGTAGAACCTGCTTCATGAGGTAAGCCCCTCTGTGCCCTGGCTAGACCGTGACAGTTATTCATTGTCCATCCCATGAGTCCCTCGCCACATCCCTCTGCTACACTGTTGAAGGAAAGTGGATGAGAAGGTGTCACCTTGTCCCCCTGCCCAGCACAATCCCGGGCCTCTGACCCATACCCCCACCTATGTGACAAGCCCCTGTCTATAAGACATTAAAAACACTCCAAGTGTACTACCCTTTGCTTGGGAGTGTCGTTTCGGTTAGGGGTCGGGGTTCAGAGGAAAGACCCCAGACCTGACACCTCCCAGGGGACATTTGTTCTTGTGACAGAGCCAAGTCATTGGTGTGGATAAGGAAGAAGCCTCCATCAGACTGACCCAGAACAATGCTCAAAGATAGGTAGGCTGTTGAAGTATCAAACGCTCTCATGTCTGCTTCCTAATCCCAACAAGGAGGAGTAGTATGGGTGGTCCGGCCCTGGACCTAAGGGATTATAAATGATGGTGGCGGTCAGGAGCTCATGGCTCCCACCCATCATCCTGGCTCTTTGGGAGGCTGAGGTCTGATGGTTGTGACTCAGAGTAACGTGGGCAGGAAAGCCCGTGAGAATCTTATCTCCCATAAACAACCTCCCTCCCCAAAACCACACACAAAAAAGCCAGATATGGTGCTGAGGCTCAACTGGTAGAGCCTCAGCCTTGAACAAAAGAAGCTCAGGGATAACACCCAGGCCCTGAATCCAAGCCCTAGGACTAACACAATCATAAAATAAATGAACAGTGTACACCTTTTATCTGACTACCAAGAAAGATGTATTCAGTTTTCTAGCTGGTACATGTAGCCAAAGTTAAAGGCTCCTGTTCGTGTTCCCCAGCCCTCTCCTTCTCTCCTTTATCTGTCCAGGCTTAGGTTGCAAGACAGAATTCAGATCATCCCACTGGATGTGACCTTATGTACCCTCCCTCATCCACCTCCCTTGGGGTCAGGATTCTGGATGCACTCCCTGCTGGGAGGAGGAGGCATCACAGAGATGAGGATAGGTATCCCCAACACTCACACACATACACACACACAAACACCCCTAAGCCAACTCAGACTAGCCTTTTCAAAGACACTTTATCTCCTTGGATTAACTGACCTAGGAGAGGAATTTGATCCCCTGTAACTGATTATTTTAACTTGGGCTTGCTAGTTCACAGGAGATAAACGGAAGCAAACAAAAACCAAAAAGCCTTTGGTGCCCATCACCTCTGGCTCAGGGTCAAGCCTGACATCCTGGTGACTTGGGAGGCAGAGATCTGAGGATCAAAGATCAAAGCCAGCCATAAGCTGGAAAGCCAGAGAGACTCTTCTCTCAATGGAACCACCAAAAAGCCAGAAGTGGAGCTGTGGCTCAAGTGGTAGAGCACCAGCCTTGAGCAATAAAACTCAGAGAAACAGCTCTCAGATCCTCAGTTCAAGCACACAATAAGAAATGGCCCTGTCATGTTGCCCAAAGATTGCCCAGTCCTCGAACCCCCTATCACAGAGTTTAATACAACACCTGCCCCTGGGTGGTGTATCAGGGCCTTTTGAAATCCGGTGTTGGAATCCAGGCCTTCCCCTTCATGCATTCTCAACCCACACTGGCTGGAGGGCAGAGCCTGACAAGGCTGGCAGCCTGCAAAGGGGAGAGGCTCCAGCCTTTCCAAGGTAAACAGAAAGGGCTTCTTGGAGACAGCACTTGAAAAGGGATGTTGCTTAACAAGGAGGATCTGAAGGAAGCACAGAGAACAAAGGTGCTACATATGATGGGCAACTTAGCAGAGCGTCTTCATTTCCAGCCAGGGCTGCTGGTGAGAGACTTGGTATAGATGTGTGAGACTGTCCCAAGACAGGCCTGAGGGGTCACAGAAGAACAGCTATCCAAGTCTGGGATTGCGCCCTAGAGGTAGAGGGCTCGCCTAGCACACAGGAAAGCATGGGTTCAATTCCTAGGTCCTGCATACACATAAAAAACTGGAAGTGGCATCGTGGCTCAGGTGAAAGAGCACTCCCCTACAGACACAGAAAGTCAGGGACAGTGCCGGGCCATGAGGTCAGCCCCCAGGGCTGTCACCATAAAACAGTTCGCCCAGAGACCTTTGTGAAAGGTAGATGCATTGAAGCTCTTATTAGATCCATCTGTGCTTTGTGTCTCCTTTGACAGAGGGGAGCTGGACACTCCTCCCTTGGGCACCCCTGGGCCCAGTTATCAGCAACCCTCCCAACGTCTTCCACCGGGACATGGAGCAGCTGGCCCAGAAGTCCTTAGGTATCGGTTGGGTGGGTCAGGGGGACATAGGGCAGGCCCCAGAACTCCTTGTGGTTCTGATCTGCGCTGTAAGACCAGGCAATCCTGAGGAGGCAGATGGGAGCTTAGAAGGGGTTAGTGATGTGGAGAGGGCCCTTTAATCCCCATGGCCCCATCCAGATTCTAGCCTCCCTTTGCTTTCCCTGAAGGAGGTAGAGGGGTGTCTAGGTGGTAGTGTCTAGAGAAGGACTAGGTGGAAATTCTGAAGGACTAGACACCTTAAGCCATGAGCCTGTGGCTCACACCTGTCATCCCACACCTGTCATCCTGGACACTAGGGAGGCTGAGATCCAGAGGATCTTATTTCCCAGCCAGGCAGGAAAGTCCCGCCAGAGCCTCAGCTCCAATCTCCAACCAGAAGTGGCACTGTGGCTCAAGTGGTAGAGCACTGGTCTTGAGGAAAATTAGACATCAGGGACAGTACCCAAGCCCTGAGTTCAAGCCCCTCAACCAAAAAAAAAAAAAAAAAAAAACCAAAAAACCAAACAAGAAAAGAAAGACACCCTTTCTTGCTTGCAAGAGATGGTGAAGTAGTAGGGTTTCTGTGGTTGTGAGACCAGATGCTGACCTCACAGTACAGACATTTCTAATAAGTCCCCAGGTTTACCCCAGTGTGAAGCCAAAGCAGGGTGTGTGGTGCCTTACCAAGAACTCCAGAGGTTATGGCTATGGTAGGCAGGGAGTGGGTGAATGGTAGCTGGGGTAGAATGGTAGTGTCAATTATATGCTCTCCATCCATGGAAGAATGGTTTTGGATGCTGGTGACAAAGTCTGAAATGTAGGGTTACATTTGGTTTGTGTCTTGAAGAGTTGCGTTTCCCTTGGTATAAGAAGCTGGCTGCAGAAGAGGCTACAATGCTTGATAAGAAATGTACTTGTTTTATGGCTAGGGAGGTTGAGCATTTCTTCATGTGTCTATTGGCCATCCTTCTTTCTTCTTCAGAGAAGTTTCTCTTTAAGTCTTTAACCCACTTATTTATTGGGCAGTTGTTTCTTTGAGGATTTGTTGTTGGGGGATCTAATTTTCTGAGTTCCAAGTATATTTAAGTTATGAGACCCATGTTCATTGTATGGCTAGTGAATATCTTCTCCCAATCCGTGGGCTTTCTATTGATCTTGCTAGCTATGTCCTTTGCCATGCAGAAGCTCTGCTACTTCATGCAATCCCATTTCTCCAACCTTTCTTTGATTTGTTGTGTTTCTTTGTCTCTATTAAGAACATTTTGGCCTGCGCCAAGGAGACCTAGGGTTTCTCCTATTCCATCCTGTAATGTTTTCAGATTGTCTGCTTTGACCCCGAGGTCTTTGATCCATTTGGAGTTGATTCTGGTGCAGGGTGATATATAAGGATCTAGCTTTAGTTTTCTACAAGTAGTTAACCAATTTTGTTAGCACCATTTACTGAAGAGACTGTCTTTCTTCCATTCTATTTTTTTTAGCTCCCTTATCAAATATTAGATGGTTATAGATCTTTAGGTTCATTTCTGGGTTTTCAATTCTATTCCATTGGTTCTGAGGTCTGTTCTTGTGCCAGTACCAAGCTGTTTTGATTACTATGGCTTTATAGTAGAGTTTGAAATTTGGTATTCCTCCAGCAGCGTTCTTTCCGTTGAGGAGCATTTTTGCTATTCGGGGTCTTTTATTTTTCCATATGAATTTTTGGATTGCCTCTTCTATTTCCTTGAAGAATGAGGTTGGAATTTTGATAGGTATCACATTGACTTTGTAGATAGCCTTGGGAAGTATTGCCATTTTCACAATGCTAATCTTTCTAATCCAAGCCCATAGGAGTTTTTGCTATTTTTGGCTTAAGGTGTCTAGTCCTTCAGACACCTTAATCCATGAGCCGGTGGCTCACACCTGTCATCTCACACATGTCATCCTGGCCACTCGGGAGGCTGAAATCCAGAGGATCTCATTTCTCAGCCAGGTAGGAAAGTCCCTCCAGAGCCTCATCTCCAATCTCTAACTGTAAGTGGCACTGTGGCTCAAATGGTAGAGCACTGGCCTTGAGGAAAATTAGACATCAGGGACAGTACCCAAGCCCTGAGTTCAAGCCCCTCAACCAAAACAAAAAACAAAAAACCAAACAAGAAAGAAAGATAGCCCTTCTTTGCTTGCAAGAGATGGTGAAGTTGTAGGATTGCAAATCAAAACAACATTAAGATACTACCTCACCCCAGTTAGAATGGCAAAAATCAAGAACTCTAATAACAACAGATGCTAGAGGGGATGTGGACAGAAGGGAACCTTACTTCATTGTTGGTGGGAATGTAAACTTGTTCAACCACTTTGGAAAGTAGTATGGACATTCTTCAAAAGACTCCGCATAAAGCGTCCCTATTACCCACCAATCCCACTTTTGGATATTTACCCAAATGTTTACAAACAAGACCACACTAAAGCTACCAGCACAACTATGTTCATTGCAGTATTATTCACCATAGCCAAGATATGGAACCAACCCAGATGTCCCTCAGTAGATGAATGGATCAAGAAAACATGGTATATATACACCATGGAATTCTGTGCCTCCATCAGAAAGAATGACATTGCCCCATCTGTTAGGAAATGGAAAAACTTGGAAAAATTATATTAAGTGAAGTAAGCCAAGCTAAATGAAAAATAGGTCCCATGGTTTCCCTTATTTGCAATATTTAGTATATATATGAGTCAAGCAGAAAAGGTTAGATAAGGTGATGTTAGGAAAATGAACCCTAAGGCTTATATTTAAATGTTTTTTTTTCTTTCATGCAT